>NC_135734.1:13697500-13867500 GCF_041903045.1 Epinephelus lanceolatus
TTGATATAGATGGCAAAGATCATTTAAATTTTCAAAGGCAACTTTACAGCACACATTCACAGTTTTCCCAACAAGTTTTGTTTTCCACACTGAGATTTCCAAACCAATAGATCATAGCAAATGTTAAAACTGACTCAATAAAAGACGTATATCAGTGTTGGCATCAAAGGTAACTTTGCCATCCAGTATAGTTCCCAGAGGAACCTAGACTGCAGTCACATGCTCTCTTTTAATAAAGGTAGGAGCAAGAGAAGGGGGTCTCCTTCCAAAGTCAGTGAACATATCTTAAATCTTAAGGCCCTGACACACCAAGCCGACAGTCGCCCATTGGTCAGAGTTGGGCCATTGGTTATTGTCTATCGCCCTAAAGGGTGTGGTGTGTCCCCCTTGTTGGCATCAGAGACGGCAAAGCCTGTCAATAAATGAAATCACTCTTATTGACAGTTCAGCTCAGTGTACAAGAAGAAAAATGGAAGTGAGGAAAGTAACCAAAAAGCTGAAGTCAAGAGGGAGTGAGACCAAAGCAAAGTTGTCACATAAGGTAAGATTATTTTTCCTTAGCAATTGAGCTCTTCAGCAGAAACATTTTGTGATGGTTTGTGTTATTGTTTACTGGTGTACAGTAAATGCTCTGTTCTGTCAACCTTGGATGTGTTGTTAATTTGCTAACTAGTTAACTATCGTCAAGTCGGTCATCCAGGTTTCTACTTTTTAAATGATGAATACAGACTGCTGGTATAGAGACAGAGTGCAACATTGTCACACTATGAAAACCATGCCCACTGGAAGGAAAATCATCAGCACCACAATATGCATCTAAGGGCTGAAACATGAACAAAATGCATGTAGCTAGCTTAAAACACAAGATATGAGCATGTCAAAGATTATTTTAGCACCTTCTGTCTACCAGAGAGGAAAAGTTACGCTAACAAACTCACTAGTGTCAATCTATCTCAAAGTCCTCTTCTCCTTACCTTGTTTATTTTTGAGAAGTGATCTCACTGAATGACCAGCAGTCATATACTTTCACAACTACTTTGTCAAATCACCAGGTCAGATCATCGTTTAAGCTAACAAAGATCAAAACCAGGCATTACACACCTGTCTGGTCAAATTAGCAAAATGCTGCATGCAGGCATACTGAGTATCAGGAGCTCACAGTTTCCTCATATCTTTCTGCTGATGTCTCATGTCTTATTCCTTAAAAGCTCTGTTTTTCAGTTTGGCAGCTTGTAAAAACTTATTCATGGATTCCTTACCATGTTGGTAGTGCATCCCGCCACAGAGCAGCTTTTAGGCATTTTTGTATAGTCTACAGAGAGTGATGAATTGCCCCCCCACCCCCACAGGGGTGGGACTTAAATATGTTATTTCCTTCGGACAGTCAGCTTTTTTTTACCACTAGTTCTTTGAAGTTGGTTTGGTGTGTCTAGGTCTTTAGGCTACATCCACACTGATACATTATGTTTTAAAATGGCATTTGAAAAACAAAAACAATCTCTGTATACAGAAGTGTTTCAGGACTGTTTCAGAAATAATATCCATCAATACTAATGCCTAAAAATGCATATCACATGCTTATCACATACACGGGGCATGTGCGTGCCACCGTAAACAGGAAGCAGATTGTCTCCTGTGCAGTTAGTTGCTTAGTGACAAAAGATACTACAGAGGTAACGAAAAGTAAGACCAGATAGGACTGACAATGAGGTCTTCATAATAAGTCTGACAGTTACAATGGTAGCAAAGGTTGCAAAGTCTTAAATGAAGAAAAAAAATGTGATGCATATAATACTAATACAAGATATGAGCTGTCTATAACAGCTTTTTTTCGTCTCCAAAATGGCAGAAGTTTATTGAACCTCTTTACCTTCAAATCCTGTAAGCTGCACACAGCGTGCTCATTTTTATCCACCCAGCAGGTCTGTGATGATTTAATCACAGATAGCGAATAAGAGGAGCGTCCATAACCTGACATCATTATTTAACCTGGGGTGATAGGGCACATTTTTCACAATTGGGACTCAAACTGAGCATCAATATAAAACCAAAGAATGATATCACTTTGAAAATATGTCAAGTCTAACAAATGCCTCATCAGGCCTTGGCGATGTGGAATGCTGCGGCTCAAACTCCACCCAGCTCCACTCAACAAACACTCACACACAATGATTTCAGTTGTTGGACATACAGTCTGAGACAAGCTGCTGCCCATCTGACATGTGCTGGCTTATCAATATCAATCTTTCTGCCTTTTTAAACGTATGACCCAAAGTCAACGGGAGTATTATGTGGATGCTGTAAGTCAGACATGACGCTGTGTGATTGTCAGACTAGTTTATTTAGCGTGACTAGTGTTTCTGTAGCCATAGCAATATTCACACTCTGATAAAAACAGATGCACTTCAGAGCCTCTGTGGTTCGTGAAACTGTAGGAACATCCTCATCATCATGCTCACAGATTTTTCATTCAAATCCTGTATGTACATGCAGGTTTTATTCCCAATCAGTCAATACAAGCCCAGGTGCACACACAGGGACACAAATGTGTTTCTAGACATGGTCAAAGCTCCACCAGACTCTCTGCCTCTCCTGTGGTCCAATTAAGGTCACATTTGGCCTCAAAAAACCAAGATGGCGATAGTCAAAACGTGAACAAGAGGCTTCAGATCATGAGTCCACAAACCAATTGGGGAGGTCACATTATTTTATGCAGTGTATGGGTACACCTCTAGCATCAGTTTTGGATGCTCAGGGATGGTGTGTCAATTTCCGTTCCTTACATGCATAGTGTCTTTTTGAAATAAACTTCTGTGTCACAGGAAACATAGGTTTCATCACCAAAACTACTTTAGGTTTAGGCCGCAAAACTACTTGGTAGGTGTAAGAAAAAAAATCACAGTTTGGATTAGAATATGTATGTTTAATTTGTAACTTTACTTTGTAAGTAAGTTATTGAGTATGTGACCTATGTGAAGTAAACTACAAAACTTGGTTTCGCACGGGACATGAGCCCCGCTCACTTTGGTGAAATCTCTGTGTTTATTTTACCCACTTACCATCCCCACACAGACTTTCTCGCTCTTCATACTTACTCTACTTACATACTTACGCTCTACATACTTCATAGTTATTGCCTCGGATGGGTTTACACTGGAGTTAGCTGAAAGCCCAGTGCGTCTCATACAGATGCTAAAGAGCACCTGATACGCCAATATCAGACACCGAGGGCTGTTGACCAAGCTGCTGTTTCTGATGATCTCAGTATGAGAATGGGCTGCCTGGTCCCTTCACCTCTCATGTACATAGTGACATGAGAGGTGAAGGGAATATACTCAACTGAGTTTTAAAGCAGGATTTGAGGGTGCACATAGTTATTCTGGGCGGCATGGTGGTGTAGTGGTTAGCACTGTCGACTCACAGCAAGAGATTCAGTCCCAGGAGGTTCAATCCCAGGAGGGTTTTCTCCAGGTACTCCGGCTTCCTCCCACAGTCCAAAGACATGCAGGTTAATTGGTGACTCTAAATTGTCTGTAGGTGTGAATGTGAGTGTGAATGGTTGTCTGTCTCTATGTGTCAGCCCTGTGATAGTCTGGTGACCTGTCCAGGGTGTACCCTGCCTCTCGCCCAATGTCAGCTAGGATAGGCTCCAGCCCCTCCGCAACCCCCAAGAGGATAAGTGGTTACGAAAATGGATGGATGGATGGATGGATGGATGGAGTTATTCTTTAACAAAAACAAGAACAAAAAAATGTTTTCATGTAGAACCCACTTCTTGTTGACTAATGGTGTTTTTGCAACTTTAATTGAAACTACTTTCTACGGAGGAAACAATCCTATTTTTTTCTGTTAATATATAGTTGGGTACATTTGGGTAAACAAACCCTCTACACAACTTTTAAGGTTTATTAAACTAGTGATTCATGTCTTTCTTCATTGCACACTGAAGAAAAGCTGATGTGCACTTTACTCACCTGTATGGCTCAGGAGTTTGCCGTGCGTTAATAATCGGCTCACAAAGATTCAGTTTAACCAGGTTTGATTTGGCAACTAAACAGAACAGAATTACAGCTTTCTTTGATTTTATTACATTTATCTTGAGACATGAAAAAAGATCAAACCTTCATCAGGTACCTCTTTGAAGTTGATCACTCATCATCTTTTCTTCTGATTGTCAGTTCCGCCTGAGTGACTTTAGCCCTCGGCTCTATTATCAGGCTCTTTACGCCTGTCTTTCAAAAAGGCAAATACATTTTCATATCAAGATAACAGGATAATTAATGTGTTATCATGAGATGACAGCGAGAAAAGTCATGCAAGCAAAGTTTGCCAACTGAAACTGAACCTTGTTAACTGCCAACATACTTCTCAAGTAGGTCAGATTGATCATAAAGGTGCAGTCCCAAATTTTGTTAAGTACTCAAACTGCACTCCCAGTCACTGTGATTTTGTTCTGACTCACCACTGATCTTTTCAAATTTATTGTTGTTGTATCCAAAAATGATCAGAAAGCTGTGAGGAGACTTGTTTTGGATTTGGATGTTGTACAACAAAATCAATTTGAAGATGGTAATCACATTATAATCATGAAAAAGGTACTGTGAATTACAACTTGATGTTTCCTCATCTGTGTAAGGTAGCAGATAGACAGAGATATTCAGAAATGTTAATTTTGAAAAGTTCATACATTGACACATAAACCTTCATCCTTTACTTCTCATATGTAGTGCCATCCTGATTTCCAGCCTGAGAACTCTGTTGTTAAACCTTCCTGAGAAACATGGACTCATGCGTGCTCACTGTGCTGCCCCTCTGGCCATTTTCATGACAATGTCTTATCAGTGTTATGTACAGCTGCATAAGACTGTCCTTACAAGAACAAACACAATACCTAGAATGACCTATTCTTGACTCTTGAACAAAGGTGGATGTAACATGATGTTATGAGCACCACAAAGCACCTTAGGGTGTATTGTGACAGAGTGCTACATGACTCTTACTTGGTGAGAATGATCTTAATTGAATTGATGGATTTTATTAATCAACTTCATAAACAAATAGATAAAGATGGAGAGAGACTGGAGGATGATAGCAGAAAGACACGGAGTTCCTAATGACTTCTGAGATCAGTCAGTGAGTAAGCTGTCACACTAACACACACAGGCACACCCTCACACATACAGTCAGTCAGAACATTAGCTGTTTCAGGCAGACTACAGTCCAGCTTCTCAATACAGCATGAATTTGATTTGCTTTCTGTGTGAACAAACCTTTAAATCGTAACTGATTTGCTTGTGCAGCTAGATCTTCAGAACATTCCGACTTTATTGTGCGGTTGCTCCGAGCACTTCAAGTTGAAAATCCCTGAACTTTTCAGAAAGGTGCTGGTGTTGTCACTGTTGCTCCTTCAGCTACTGTCTGCCGAGCTTTATATCCGTCAGAACTGATCACAACGAAGATAGAAATGCCCAATTAGATCAGCCAGACACTGAATGTTGCGGGTGAGTGTTGTGCTTTTATCACCGTGTTGCACACTTTTTGTTAATGGTGTACTCAACTCTCAGGAGGTCAGGATGGATGGGTCAGATTTTTAATTCTCCATTTCCTACCAATAGTTAATTTTGGTTTCTTTCAGCAGTCTTCTCATCAACTTAGCCAAGTCATTTTGTACCTATTACCTCATTTTGAAGGTCATGACTTTCAACATATTTGGTTTTTTAGCTTGGAAAATTTGTTGAAACTGAAACCACTGGTTTCCACATTGATCTTTCAGTTGAATTGAGTTGAGTCTGAGTTGGGGTGTAAATGATTGACTTAACAGCAGTTTGATTCAGATCCATTTTTAAATTAAAAATTCAATTTAAGAGCATATTTTTCTTTCATGGATTAATTTGATTTTACTTGATAACTGATCAACCCCCATAGCTGTAAGGCTTTATTTTTTTTTATTTTTTTTTAACCTAAAGCATTTTAGATGTTTTATTTCAGACACTTTCTCCACACTTTTCTCCACACTTTTCTCCCACAGACTGTTTCAAAAACTTGAGAAAAAAGAAGTAAAAAGAAGAAAAACAGTAATTTCGAATAAATCACTTTCCAGTACATTTCTCAAAAACATTACGTTTTATGGGCTGTTTTATCCTTTGTGACTTTGTTCTTCAGTTATTGTGAAACATAACTGGCACCACAGTTCATGTAGCACTGATGAGGAGTTCAACAAATCCTGATAAAATATGCAGAAAATCAGTGCATGTCAGCTCATGTTTTCACACAGTTGTGGACGTGGTCGTTGAGTTTACATCCACATCACAAGGACCCTGTGTGGAACCCTCATACTTCAGAGTGTAGCTGGCAGCGGGACATTTGTTTTCATTTTTGAGGGCAAGTGGAGGAGAATTAATGGCTGCACAGTGATAAGTTACTCTTGTAAGTAAATGCTCAGTATTTCACACGCACTGAAACAATTTGAGACACAATATTCCAAAACATGTCATAAATCTGTGTGCCATGCAGGCTGGAAGCAACCGTATATTTGTTTTGATCTAATGTGTTTCTAGATTACGGGCACAGGCTGCAGTGTAATGAGGCTCTCGGAAAATCTGTATGCGTGTTACAAAGTTGGGCATAAAATTACAGCAACTTCAAAAGGGAAATATAATTGAGGGGTTTTTTTCAGTGCACGTCCACAATCAAGTCATTTTACAGTGTAATTATGCTTCAATAATCTGAGGACACACAGTTATTTACTTGTACAAGTGATAAGATTGATATTGTATGTGTTTATGTGCATTTATGTTTTGGGTGATATCAATGGTTTGTTATGAGCTTTTCTATGCTTTGTTATTATGATTATGTATTTGGTTAAACCCTTAAACTAACACTTATTATTAGTTCAGTGTACAGTACAGGTAAAAACAGTAATCATTTCAATGTAAACTTTACTGGAGTATCCGTAGTTTTACAGGATGCTTCATTTCATAGACAAACAAAGTACTTCTTACTTCAATACATTTCTTTGACAGCCACGTCATTATAGTTACATTGCAGATTAAGAGTTTACATATCTCATGATGATCTTCTTAAATATGATGCATTGTTATATGTTGGAGCTGCAGCTAAAGACTATCTTTATTATTGTGTAACCTGTGGGTTATATTTACATATAATAATAAGTCTAATTAGGCTATACTAATAGTAAAAAATGTCCATCACAAGGAAACATCTTCAGTTTTTTTTTTAAAATAAAACCAACTATCCCAAACCCAGAGAGAATCTATTTAACACGAACATGAGAATGCTTTTGATAAACTAATCAATTAAAGCTTCAATGTATCAATTAATTGAGTCATACTCGATGTAAATGAAAATGCTGCTTTATGCTTTATGCATTAATATACAATAATATATTACTCTGAAGGCAGCCATGAGTATTTTTTTCTGATACTTATAATACTGAATTTTGCTTAATCACTTCACTTGATCAAAACTTAAAAGCAAGATTTGTAATACATATAGTAGTATGTTTACATTGCTACTTTTACTTTAAGAAAATATCTAAATGCTAATGCCACCTCTGTTAAACAGCATATGATTAGTAGTCACTCAATGTTTTTTATGTTTTTAAAAATTATATTGAAACAGCTTTTTATTGTGACCTTTTCATGTATACAAAATCACATCAAAGATAAGATAAATAAGAAAATTATTATACTGTAAAACAGCATTTAGAGTCATTTTTAATGACCCCCATGAGGAAAAGGGATCGTTGCAGCCGGAACAGTAACAGGATACAGCAAAGACACACTGAATTTACACAGAGGAAATCAGTGCTGTATATGGGGCTAATATAAACCATTTAAACATGCTTTTTTTTTTTTTATAGCAAAAGTCGAAGTAAAAGCAACAGGATGCAGCATACGCAGTACAAACCTGTTGCATAATACCGTCTTACAAATAAGATGGATATAATGGAGTGAAGAAAACAGTTGTTCATTTATTGCAAACATATGTGATTGCAGATTTAAGGAAGGCTGGTCCATGGCTATATTGTGCAATAAAGACATGTATGTTTAAAAAAAATCAAAACCACAAATAGACTAAAATGGATAAAATACAAGTCACTCACCACGAAAAAGGGTTAGACCTGTGCGAAAAAAAAATTTAAGTTCTAAGGATTAAACATGGAACATTTAGTTAACTTAATTTTTCACATGTGGACCTAATTCTCCTCCGTGCCTTATCAATACATTCAAATGTATAGTTATCATTAGATTTTCCTTATGTAAAATGTCACTATGAGCTGTTTTAGCTTCAGAGCTCTGAGATCACGCAGGAAATGCCTGAATGTTTTGTACATCATGATTGTCTCATCTGGAGCATTACAGCCTGCAGTTTGCTGTTGAAGGCCATGCAGAGCATTGCAGTGTGTTTGCTAACTCTGCTGTCTTTTGCATGTTGCCGCGAGCGGCTGAGGTAATGCCTGACGTCCACGTGCCACGGCGAGGGCGAGTCCGATCCCATCTGGGATTGGTAAGAGTCCCTCCAAGTTCCCCTGGAGACTTTCTGATCTTCCCTGATTACATGTGGCAGCCTCTGACCTGCACCGAAGACCCTCTCCTGACATGGAGGATTGACGATTATCGATGCAGAAACCTTTGTTAATTCAGCATTTACAAGGCTGTGTGCTCTCTGCAGCTGAGTAACTGCTTTAACCTCATTCTGATGAAATCAAGTTTATTTAGGGATAAAAATGACTAATGATCATGGTTGTGTGAGGTATGATTTTTATGCTCCAGAATACCAGTGTTGAGCTTGTATTTTTCTGATGCTGCATGTAATTCCAGATTTAGTCCGGGGTCTGTGGAAACTGGAGCTCCCTCTTTGATTGAGTGAATCACCTGCTGTGGAAATTATAAACACTGAGCAGGAATTTACATTAGGCACCCAGTGGAAAAGTGCACGGTGCTGATGGCTTTGTCTGAACGATGGAGTAATAAAATCTCTTTTGTATACAAGACATATTTCATCAAGGTATCTGCACTTCTTCACTCCGACTCTTTAAAAGCCATTTCATCCATCTTCAAATAGAGCTGGAAGAGCCAAGTGTGATGATTTCAAAACATTTTAACTGCAAGACACTATGCTTTTGTGCTTAACGTTTTAAAGTGAAAATTGTTGCCCTTAAATCTCATTTTGGTCGTAATTGAGATCCGTCGTGCTGTGCAGGAAATCACACAAGCACAATGAAATGCCTTCAATCAAACTATGAATGATTGGAGTCAAAATTTAGCTGAGATGAGGCACAGGGGAGTATGGAGGCAGTGGGACAGGGGGGTAAAGTTACCTGTTTTTGCTGTGTAGTCATGGATATCTGACAAAAACGTCTTCCTGATGCTGAAGTGACTTTGCATGTTAAAATACTTAAAAAAACAGTAGAGTCATCAGTCCTTAAGAAATCATGTGAGTACAAGTAGCCTACACCAATAAATCCAGACTGAGCATCAGCTCTCTGAAAGAACCAAAATGACAAAACGACAGTCTTGTATTAGTGTGAGATTACAGTCTATTAGCAGCTCTATGACCACTGCATGCTTTTGCCCTGACCATGTGTACCAGCCAGAGGCCTTTGCCCTTCTACCTCTGTGCCTCAACTCATAGCGGCTCAGTTTACCAGGGGGAATTCCTCCAAGTTTATTTTGCTGGTTGAGTTGGCCAAAAGCAACTCCGCTGCTAAAGAAACCCTGGGAGCGCACAGAGCGAAAGTGTTGCAAGGTCTATGGTGAAATTGAATGTTGGAGTTTTCAGGGAGTTGAATGCTGATTATGTGGGTTGTCCACAAAAACAAAAATAAGCACCGTTTGAAAAGGCTTTTGTACATCTCTGATTAGTTTTGGTCAAAACAGATGGTGGACTGGGACCTGTTAGCTTGTTAGCTTCGGGCTGAAAATAAATGGTTCGCATCAACAAGCTAACCTTCCCAACCACACAGCAAACATCCTCGCCCCAAAACTGTCAAAGTAATAGAGCGTTACTGACTAAATTTCAAATTGTAATCACACTCAACCGATGAAACTAACTTTTTTTAACTGTAACCTACACATAATCACACAGATGTTTGTTGGCATGTTTTTTCTTGAGCTCAAAATGAGCCTGTATCTGCGTGCTTGGATTTGAAAGTTAAGTCGAATTCTCTTGGCCCTCCCTAAGTGTGACAAAATAGGCAAGACTTAGAGGTCTTTTACATATGTTGATCACATCAACTGTGGTTTAAGCATAAATAGCAGAACACTGGCTAACTGTGCCTCTCACACATAGCTACTCATAGCGTTAGCATTAGCAAGCTTGATAAACAGTGGCAAAGTAATGTCGTCCATGAATGAGATTTATTGCTCTCTAGTGATTGTCAGCTGTGATGAACAAATGGGCTATGGCTATGTACTGACGCTCACCACAGAAACACACCAAAGACACCTCTCCTAGTAGAGATGCTAGCTCAGCTACAACTCAGGTACCCACACAGTGACAAAGGGATTTAGTGACCTCTTAGTGACCGGAGTTGGGTATAACGCGTTACACTTTGATTACTTTTTGCAGTAACGAGTAACCTAACACATTACTTTGCTGTTTGAGTAATCAAATACTTAAGTACATTTTCAAACAAGACATCAGTTACTTCCGTTACTTTTAGAACGCTGGTCCTTCAGCTCCGAAACAGCAACGGCTGTCGTTTGGTTCTAATAACGGAGATAACGTTAAACCTATCAGTCTGAAAGAAGCCACGGAGCTTGTGGCTCGCTACGTGGTCGGAGAAATGCTGCCGGTGTCTATGGTGGAGTCTAAATAGGTGGAGTAGGACTCGCTGACAGACATATTTCAGACTCAGGACTTGCATTATGCCTGGTACACGCGACACGCTGGTATTCACCAATTATCCCCGGTCGTCTTTCGCGGCGTGTGTGATGTCATCGAGTTATTCTTGTCCTATTTTTATTACTTTTACTATTATTTGAGTCACTGCCAGAACTGTGTCTGTTAATGTGCCAGCCGACATGTTGTTGTAGTCACCTAAAACCATCAGCAGATGGCAGGAGCTACATTTGAAGCGCCATAAGTAAACTATCAAGCTACTGTATCTTCCACAGGAAGTTCTGACAAATGTTTCAGAATAAAAGCCTATTTAGAAAATGGAGGGATTCTCTAGCCGAGGTTATAAGGGGCTTTTAATTTGAAACAAGTGTTGAGTTTGAAATGACGGTGTAATATGTTAACTTTACAAAGACAACGGAGCGGATAAAAAGTAAATATATAAACACACAGAGGGATTAATAAATAACGGACCATCTATAATGTAGTCTGTTTCAAATGAAGCTGGGAGCCTCTGCAGTTGTGGTGAGTAAAAGCCCCGCCGCTATTTGTTAATGTTATTACTTTATGTCTGACCATGAGGATGTACCATTGTTTGCTAGCTTGATGCTAATGACAGTAACATTAACTCAGCGGGTTGACAAAGTGCCTCTGCTGTTTCACACCATCATTTCCCCCTTTTACTCTGTGTGGTAACATCCCTAGAGGAAACATTAAAAACGCTGGGGTGTTGCTGTCATACAGTTGTCTACGGCAGCAGATCATTCTGTGTTTCTACTGGTCAAAGTAACAGCTGTGATGGGAGAATTGGATCTCAGTGAAGGGCAAGTGGTCCATAACTTTAATTTTGGAGACAAAAAAATGTAGGCTTAGTGCCCTGTGGTCCATTGCCCAATAGGAAATGTAGAATACTCAAAAGTACTTTAAAGGGCCAGTTTGTAATATTTGGCATGGTTTATTGTCAAATCTGAATCTGAATCTGAATATTCTACCCATTAATATGTTTATACAAGTGTATAATCGCTATAAAATAAAATTTGTTTGGTTTTCGTAGCCTTATAATTATGCTTTTATATATATATATATATATATATATATATATATATATATATTGCAAGGGCCTTGCTTTAGAGAGGTCGCCATCTTGCGCCGCCATGTATGTAAGGCAGCCCGAGCGGACAATCCAGCCAGCCAGAGAACGTGTTTCGCGTGTATAAATAAACCAACGAAGACAGCGGAAGGAAGGAAGGAGGAGGAGGAAACAGCAGAGAGTGTTAGTAGTTCGTCGATGGAGAGTAGTGAAAAGTTTTTTTAGTTATAAAGTTTGCGAATGGACCACACTTACCACGCAACAGGAGAGAATGAACCCGAACCGTCATCTGCGAGGAAAAGAAGACGCAACTTCACTCCTTGTGATGCACTCTCTGCGGCGCTTTTCCTCCTGATGATAAATCTCCCCAACGATGGTAGTACTGAATCCCATTCTGTGCAGCAAAATGGGAGCGGAGGATTCAGCCTCTCGTCTCGCCCGCTCAGCATCCAACACATGGATTTCCTCATCTGTATGCTCTGGCTCAAACAGGTATGGCTCTGGATCTGTGTCCGCTACAAGAAACTCTTCAAAATCACGTTCAAAGTCGTCCATTGCAGCTATTATAGTCCGGAGATATTGCTAGGCTAAATAAACAACTGAGCTCTGTTTACCGGCTACGCTGTCAGTCAGTGTGCGGGCTGGAGATTGGTGGAGCAGAGAGGGGAGGGGGTGCCCACTTGGTACTGTAAGTGAGTATGTGTGTATGGAGTGTGTGTGTTACGCTAGAAGAGTCAGAGTTTGGGACAGAGTCTTTTACCCCCTGGAGTGTTACCGGAGTTTTTGGAGTGCTCAAATAAACTGGCCTTTTTCCCGAACGCTCCTCTGGTCTCCTGCTCGTGAGGGATTCATTACAATATCGTAACATGGTTTAGATTTCTAAATAAATATTCACCTCGTCGCTAGATAGACATACTCCTGAAAAATTCATGTCTGCGCAAGGCTTTTTGTCCCTACGAGGCCACGGTCATTTACCGGACGGGAGGGGCGAGCGAGTGAGCCCTGCAATCTAGAATTTGACCACTGATGTCACTGTTTTCAACCCATTTTACACACTGGCCCTTTAAAAGTGCTTCAGTTACTTTTCTCAGGGAGTAACGTTGGAAGTACTTTTAAAGTAATTGAGTTGCTTTACTCAGGGAGTAACGCAGTAAAGTAACTGGTTACTTTTTTAGAAAGTACCGCAGTAACGTACTTTGATTACTTTTAAAATAACCCTTACCCAACACTGTTAGTGACCACGCAAAGCGCTTTACAACACTGGCACCATTTACCCATTCACACACTGGTGGCCGAGGCTACCATACAAGTTGCAACCTACTCATCACGAGCACTCAAACTGATGCCACAGCGGTTTGTGGTTCAATAAGCTATCTTGCCAAACGACACTTCAACATAGTGACTGCAAGGGCCAGGGATTGAACCATCACCTCAAACCTTCTAAATGTAAATTATCTTGTTTTGAGGGTCAAAGCTCCACCAGACTTCCTGTCTCTCAAGCAGAGACACAGCGTGCTTCTCAGGGCTGGTTAGCTCTACATCCCTGCATGCTAAAATAGTCGATTCAATTGTCAAACTTTTTTTTTTTTAAACTTTTGAAATGTCATCTGAAAGAAATGCAGATAAGCCACATTTCCATCAACTGGTTTGAAACGAATAAACTAGGCTACGCAAAGCATAGTTTCATCAGAGGTTGGTGGTATAGCTTACACTTTACGCATGGTTGTAATCAGCCAATAAACAAAGTAGGAGAAGCTGAAGTTGCAAACTGGAAACAGTTGCCTTGGCCGTCTAACCAATCAACAAGAGAAAAATGGAGAAGGTTCATTAGGACTGTTTCAGCTTGGCAAGTTTTAATTGTTCTTTCATGTCAGGTAGTATTGGCCATGTTTCATGCTCTCTGGCAACTAAGACAAATTATGTCATAACGGGAATATCCAGGAAGAAGCAGCTGATCTTTCCTGTGAGTTAAATGTTCGCAATGTCCAGACTTATTTGGCAAAGCCATTTCTATATCCCATTTAGTCATTAACTCTTTTTTAACAAAGGCACAAATCACTTCAAGCAAGCGTAAACTTTTTGGCACAAGGAAGTTTTATTGAATTTTGATGTTTCCATGCAGCTTTGCTAATGTGAGAGTAATGCACATAAAAATACATTTATGAAAACACAACCACTGGGCCAATGTTTTCTCAAACAACGATTTGTATGACATCCTACAGATTAGCCCCCTACAAATGATGTTACATTCTTAATGTAAATTTAGAGAGGTTAGGTTTAGGCAAATAAGGTTTCTGTGGTTAGGTTTGGGAAAAGATACGTGATGCCATTGTACCTTAAAATGACTCAAAGTTCCCACAGTTAACATCAGTCTCCAGAGGAAAGTCAGTGCATTTGTCACATGATTGCAGCTTTCTGCAGCCTTCCTGTACGGATTTTGGGGCTTTACTTTTCATAGGAAAACTTACAAAGAGTTCATGAGTGCACGAGAACGGCCTGACTGAGCAGTGGTCAGTCAGTCTTGTAGCCACAAGGTGTCCTGTGGTCATTGATCCCGCACTCCTCTGTTGCCTGTTGCAAATATGCTGGAAGCAAGTTTTCTACCAGGATTTTAGGGTGTAGTTACCCTGTGAGTGCAACACACACCTGTTGCGTGGTGTAGAGTCATGTTATGTGACTCCAGTAGCACACAGTGGATGCATCATACAAACAGAATTAATAGTGTCGTAGTTATGGTCATGATATGATATCACATTTACTGCCAGGGCTGGTAGTGAGCAAAATGACACTGGGAAGTAGGACAGTGGTATATTCTGACACCTGTCAACTTGAAGTGGTGCGGTTAGTGTGTGGGCTCATAGAAAACAATGGGTGCTGATGTTTTGATACACATCACTTTCCCCCCTTACTGAGGAAAGTAATAACATCAGTGTAACGTGTCAGTCAGTAATGCTGTTGTGCTCAATCACCTGTCCTTTTCAGCTAGCATATTTACCATACCAGCTTTTCAGCATTGTTTGAATTAAAAAGTCATTTGTTGATACTGGGCTGTTGATACCAGTCCAGATTGAGGATTTAGCTCCACCATTAAGGCTCCGTCTGAGCACAAGCTACAGTTACTGGTTGTAGTTCTTCAGCAGCTACCCGAGCTCAAAGCAGCACAGACGTTTAAATCCACACTTGCTGTCACTTTAAGTGCACTTGAGGCCTCATTTATTGCAGAGCACTTGTAAACTTTCCCATTTCCAAAAGAAGAAGAAAAAAAAAGCGTGCGCTTATTGAGGATGTTAAGTGTAGTTTTCCATTTATCAATGGCTGGGGAGCAGCCAGGCAGATGTGCGCAGGATCGAGCCCAGCAGAGCAGACTTTCTCTGAAGACATTAGCGTGCCACAGTGAAAGAGTACTCTCATCCTTAACAATTTCAATGATGCGATTAATTGCTAATCTGCTTACCATTTTAACCAGTTCTGCTTTGGGATGATTCGTCCGGCAAATCCGGAGTTCTTGAAAATCATACGTAGACAACCAGAAACAAGTGGAGCATGCAGAAAGAGGCTTGGTGACAATATAAATGGGCATAAACATGTTCTAAATATCACGTTATGGTTACAATCTTCTAATTCGACAGCTTTGGCTTTCACTTCGAGGGGTTATTACCAAAGGTTTCCAGTGTAGTGAAGGTCGGGGACTCCTATTCTGCATTCTAGAGAGCATGTACTACCCAAGGAAGGACTCATCTGCATTAAGTTTGATTTGCACATAAGAAATGGCAGGAGATAGGTGAGAGGGACAGACAGAGCGGGGGAGTTCCTCCCCTCAGTGAGAGAACACATGGATTTGGGTCTGCTAAATGTCAACGTGAGTAAGTCATGTATCACTTTGTTTCCATGATTTCTACACAATTAAATCATTAAGTGTCATTAAGGGACTTGTGTAATAGCCCCTCTGGTGCTGGTGGGGGACTGGAGAGAAATCCAGCTCAGCGCCTGCTGCAGTCAAACTACACTATGCTCTACTTGTTAATCTGCAGGTTATTACAACATCATATCTCTATATGAAGCTGCGTTAAAGCCACACACTCACTTCCATTGTGGTGTCTGCCCAGAACTGAGTAAAAAGTCTGAACTCTGTACAATCACTGGGGAAGTATGAAGTTTTACTGTAAATGTTGTGACGGCGGGAGAAAAAAAAGGAGGAAAAAGGGGTTTAATGTTCTGCATCCACTTTGGCAAAAGACTTGAGCGCTGCCGAGCCAGGTCAACATTCTGGAAAATGAAAGAGTCATTATGAGTGGAAACACTTGTATTTAGATCATTACTTCACACAGTAATTATTACATACAGAGCGTAATGAGTCATTGCAAGAAGATTAGCCCGCTAATCTCCAGGAAACAAAGGACCTGGAGGACACCGTGCGTGCAGAAAAACATCCAGAATTATCAAATAATGTTTCATGCTTGCTATTGTAAACACAGAGTAACTGATACCTGGTTGTTGTTTTTTTTACAGAAAACAAAGCGTTGACGAGGCCTTCGCTTTGACTGTGCCAAAGCTCTGGAGAACATTCACTTAAGAGGAAATGTAAGCTATGTTCCATCCCAGCTCATTCTGACATTAAAGACACTAACTGGAACCATTACAAGCTGAGCAACACACTGGAGTGTTGTGCCTCATACCTCTTTAATGAATAGATGTGTAATAATAACTCCAACAGGCAGTTTTCAATTACATCCTATTGGAAACAAATGGCTTTTATTCTTCGGAATACCAACGCAGTATTATACATGTCCATGCAAATACTTTGTGTACTTGCTGCTTGGGTAACAAATTGCCATATCATGTGTTACAATTACCTTCTCAGTTTGGCCAGCCAATACATCTTCCCAATGAAATGGGTTGAAAGCTATGAATTATGGCCATATTTCAGTCTAAAAGAAACAAACCACTAATTGCGACGTGGCCTCTCGGTAATTTCAACAGAGAGCCCAGAAAGGCACTCCAGCATTGGGGAAATCATTTACTGCTGCTCCTGCTTTATTTTGGTTTCAAATAACAGACACTACTAATTTGGTGTGGGCCTGACCCCTGCCCCCCCCCCCCCCCCCCCCCCCCCCACCCCCCCACCCTCCCCTCCCCTCCTCATGCCCCGTGGGGAAAACTCCAATCAGCCCACATCTCCACCAACTTTTTTTTCCTCCTCCCTCTTCTTTTGCAAGCCCTCTCCGCTACCAGTGAACTGAAGACCGCCTTTCTGAAATGTTTCTGCTAATTCCCATTTCCTTTATAATCACAAGCTTTCATGTGAGTGGCTGGCCGGGGCCGGCTGGGGAGGGGAGTGGTAATTACTCTGGGGTCCTGGGCATTAACCCGACCAGGTGTCACTGGATGGCCTGTTTACCTCAGTGATTAATGAATGGACTGCTAGTCTCTCACTACCCCCACCCACTGCTCTTTTATTCAGCGCGGAGCGTGCCACTGAATCAATTTGCTGAGCAGTGACAGGTCTGAGCCACATCAGGCCTCCGAGGCCAGCCGGTCAACCCGGGCCCTTCTCTTCTTAACGGACCAACTCATCTGTTAGCGGTGCTTAGCTAATTAGGACAGTGTTTCATGAAGGCAGCGTGTGCCCTGAGATAATATTTATTGTACAGCAGTGTGTTGCAACAATGATAAATAAGCATCTGAGTGTTAATAACTGAACCAAATGAATAAAACTGAACTAGTATACAAACAATGAATGTTTTGTCCCCTGCATGGTAGAGGAAAAGAAACCTATATGTAACTTTTTATGAACTATAATTAAATCTTTTTTATAATCCTGTCTTGTGGTGGCAGAGTAGAGTCACCTCAGGTTCAGGATCCAGAGCTGAGCCAGTAATAAGCCTCTACCTGGCTTGCATTAAAAGATTAACTTTTCATCATTTCCTTTTTTCCCCTGATTGTACAATAGAGCAGGCCAGACCTCACCTGGTGACTCTCTGTTGAAACGGTAAATATGTTTTACCATCTCGCAGGCTGCAGCAAAGCTGTTATCCACACTGTGATGAAAAGGGGTGTGAAAGCAGAACTGTGTCGTCCCCTCATGTCTGTCAGAGAGGATATGGAGGGAGAGGAGCGCGCAGGCTTTGTGTACACAGGTGATTACCTAATCAGCATGTCCTCTCTAAGAGGGGCCAACGAGGGTTCATGTCACTCAGCCGCCACAGCTGAACCTCCCAAAGCCAAATACGGCCTCATTGCTATGATACTGACACAATAACACACGAGAGAGACACGAGGAGAGCTTTATTTCCAACAAATGTGCATCCTTCTTTACACTGGAAGCAACACATTAGGCTGCGTTCAGTCTCATTACAGTGACTGAATTGCTTTTTGTGCAAAATTTTCTCAAGGTAGTTTGCTCTAACCACTCATAGACTATGAAAAGTGATAGCTCTATTTTGCAATGTAATTTTGAAATTGTTTTCTGATTGGCTAAGAGCAAAAGATAATTGCCCAGTTGTGAAACAAGTACTGGGATCGTTTACTCAAGAGAAAGTAGTAATACCACAATGTAAAAATACTGTGTTGTAAATAAAAGCATTACATTCAAAATGTACTCAACAGAAGTATTTTCTGAAAAATCATATGAATGAATGCATTACTATTTTGATGCATGAACAAGTTAGTAGCATTGTAAGATTAAAGTTTTTTTTAACTACTGTACGACTGAGTCATTTCTTCTCTAAGAAAAGCATATTTTAGAAATTGATATGATTTATATGAAAAATTGTAATTCGGAAATTTGCAATTAGTTGGCAAATAAATATAGCAAAGTTAGAATTACATTTTCCTCTGTAATGTAATAGAGTAGAAGTATAGTATATTGTAGCATAAAATACTTAAGTAAACAATAAGTAGCTACATGAGTAAAAGTATGTCCACCACTGGCCACAGCACACCTTCCTGTTTCTTCAGTTTTGTATTATCTTTGTCAGGTAACAATAATGTTACTATATGTTGTTAAGGTAAACATTACCATATATTTGATCATGGTCCTATTTTTTTCAACCCCGGTCTCAAAGAAATGCGTGAACTGGACAGGTTTTGGTGTGCACAAAATGTGTTAAAATTACGTGCTGGCAACACAAGGACAGTGCCAATGCACTGAAGATGTTTTGTCATACTGACCACACAAATTCAGTATTAAGAGTAAGAAAGTCCTCATAGGGATGCTGGAGGTGGTGGTGGATGGGTCAAACAAACATGGACTTTCACTCAGAAGACTTCTGTTTGTGTCCTGTGTGGAACCAATAGTTGAGTAGTTACGTGATTTTGAACATTTTATGTAATGACACAAAGTATTTTCTGTAGGTACTTTATGAAACTTCACAAAGTTTACAAGTTTACCCCACTTGCGTCCCGTGTGTAATCATTTTAACTAAAACCACTGCTGAACTTATGAATTTTTTTGTTCTCTTACCCTAACCAAGTGCTTTTCCTTCCTTGAACCTAACCAAACTGTGACTGTTTCAAAACGTTATCCACGTTAACAATGTGTTTGACACAGTGAATGTTCATCAGAAACTGCATTGGTATTGTGTTTGTGTTGCCGGCACGTAATTTCAACACATTTTGTGCCCACCGTCATGTAATGCCTTGTGTCCATTTCACATACCTCTGTGAGACTGTGCTGTTATTTTATTGTAACCACCCTGGTTGAGTCTCAAAGGGCACACTGTATCAGAAATTGTGACATTTATTTTTGTCCCATGAGATCAGGGTGTTTCTAAACTACACATAGAATATTTTTTTATTACGTAATTGAACCACTTTTCACCTGTTGACGCATTTTGTATTTTAGCTTTTCCTGTTCTGAGGCAAAGGTGTAAACTAACATGAGCAGCCAAATTACAAACTTTTATCTTTTAAATATGTACAAGTGAGAAAATAATCAGCTATAGCTAGCTATGTCAGCTTGGATAACTCCCACTACTGGCTCATCTTGGAACCCATCCACTGTCCATCTGACAGCCATAAAGCCTCTGGGGGCAACGGACAATATTTTGGGGGTTTCAGTGAAGCCAGCGAATGGGCCTATCTGGGCCAAGTGTCAGTCATTTCTCTTTGAACAAACATCTGCAAATGAATACAGACGCATTTATAAAAGTTAATAGAGAGCTAAACAATTGCATCCCACCTCTTCATACGGAATTTACCTGCCACTCAAATGTGATTGGTCAATATTACTCATACTTTTAACGGAAACCAGAACGCTTATGATACATACATACATAGATATTTGTTTAGAGAGATTAGCTCAAATGCAGCCTAGAGTGTAGGTAGACATAGCCTCCTTAGCTGTTAGCTACTTGCAAAAAAAAAATTACAAAATGAAAACTTTAAGATTTGAAAGCATTTTCTGTTTTGTTATGTCAAAGAATGAATAATGGCATATATTTCAAAATAATATTTTGTTATAGCCATATTATACATTCTTCCTACTCAACCTCAGGGTCATGGGACACAGCATTGTTTTTTAATTGCACTTTTTTCAGCACAAGCTTTTTTTATTTTATTTTTTTTGTGATTTCTCAGTAGGATATTATATAAGCTCTTTTACTTTTATGGCCACACACCAATAATTACATTCTTCAATCAGAAAAAAATGTGAGCAGAAATTAATTTCAGAGCTCCTGACCCATGTAGAAACACTTAGAAGTGCCAGTCTATTTATCTAGGTTGTCAATTCTGACTTCAAACCTTATGAGGCACATTCAAGTGAGTCACTGAGACGTGATAATAAAATGATCCCTTTTGCTGTAATCACTGCGTGTCACGACAGAACACATTCCTACTTATGTATTCAGGCTCAACTGGCGTGCCATGACATCAGCTAACAGTGCACATTAAGACAGGCCATTAACAAAGCTGGTGAGTTACAAACTGCTGCTGCTATCATCCAAGAGCTCTTAATGGATTGCATTTTGATTGTGTCAGCCAACACTTGAGCGCCCTTTTACATGGCGGTTGAAGCTTTGCCGTACACTTCCAGCAGCTGTTTCTTCCACAGTGTCTGTCAAAACAACATGGTTGAGTCAGGCGGAGGTGGGTGTTAGGATGGAGAAGTGGGGGGGATAAATTGTTGTGACTACCACAGGTGGGGACATGGAGAAGGAGAGGCGTGACAGGTCGAGCTGTCACTGAGGAATGCTACAGTATCTGTGTTCACAGCACAGGTGTACTGGACGCTCAGTTGGATTAATACAGTGTTAATGAAACAAAAACATGTCAAAATTACCCCGCGCTCAATATACTGTTTTAACACCTGCGGTTTTCTCCGCTGTTTGCACTCGTATGTCAGTTTATGCTGCGTTTCACAGGCCGAGGGCAGACCAGAGGAATTAGGCTATCATAACAGCACTGTGAAATATTACATTTCGTTCCTGATGACTGCAGAGCACACAATTACAATTGCAAAGAGATCACAGTGGTGATTAGTATGGAAGACAAAACACAAAGTATGCATCAGATCTGTGTGTGGCCTTCGGTCATTATAGCCTGGTGTTTATTCCATTACCTAAATCCCATTGTGATGAACATAATGACATTCTGCAGAAAATACTAAAGCATGAACACTGCTGTGATTACATCAAACTAAATTTAGAATCTTAAAGGAACAGTTCACCCCCAAATCAAAAGGACATATTTTTCCTCTTACCTATAGTGCTGTTCTGTAGATTGTTTCAGTGTGAGTTGCCGAGTGTTGGAGATATCGGCCGTAGGGATGTCTGCCTTCTCTCCAATATAATGGAGCTAACTGGAGCTAACTAAAATCACAGCTCAGCCAAGGAGGACGCCATTAGCTATGTTTCCATTCAAAAGTGATTCAAATCATTGGGAAATGCGCATTAAAAGAAATACGAATCCTGTGTGTTTCCATTAAATGTACGGACTCTAGTGAAAACTACGAACTCGCGCAAGTTTTCTGCAGAACCGGAAACAAAACAAGTCTCGCATTCTTCTTCTTCTACCTTTTCTGGCGGTTGGCAACCAGCTTGTAAATGCATTACCACCTTCCTGACCCAGAGTGTGGATATCACCATGGAGAGAGGTGCGCTAAGTCAGACTTAATTCGAACATAACTGTTTCCATCCCCTGTTTTTCAAATCAACATTTTTTCGAATCAACCAAAATCTGGCTAAAGCGAGCGTATTTTAGTTTGTGCGAATCAGGGGATTTTAATTCGAATTTTGGCGTTTCCATCATAACTTTCCGATGCAATACTTCTAGATGTGCATCTAAACAGGCTTATGGAAACATGGCTAGTAATGTTTACATCTCAGGCTGTCACAAGCGTGAGCTTCTCATCTATGAGTAGATGCACACTTCCTTCTGTGCAGTGATACAGTTTGCAGGAGTAGTTCAATAGCAAGAAAATAGTTCCTACATGAAACTGCTTACAAAAAGGTCTGTGGGTTATCTTGAGTAACTGGGTCATGCTTTCTGGAGAGAGACATTGCTGTTAAGGTTTTCAAATGTATTTATTTATTTATTTATTTACTTATTTATTGCGCTTTGAGCACCACAAGCTGAGTGCCATATAGTTCCATTATTTTTTTGAGAAGGCAGACATCTCTACAGCTGATATCTCCAACACTCAGCAACTCACACTAAAACCATCCAGATTGATGAATAGCACTACAGGTAAGAGGAAAAATAAGTATTTTTAATTTGGGGTTGAATTATCCCTTTAACACATATAGCAAGCATGCTTTCTTCCACAGTGCAATCAATTTAGTTTTTGAATTATTTTTACTTTAAAAATACAGTGTCACACTTGCAATGAAAAACTACAGTATTATTATATTATTATAAAAATCAGTGGTGAAGGAAGTATTTATGTACATACATAATGGTAATGTGTGATTACAACTGATGCATAACTCTCTGAGCAGCAAATGTCATGTTGTAGCTGGACTACATGACCATGTAACTACAGCTTTCAGATAAATGTAGTGGATTAGTAAATACAAGCACAGTACTTGAGTAAATAAACTAAGTTTCATTCAGTCAATGTAATTAATTACATTTGACATATTGTTGAATACCCTCCTTTATTGGAGTGCAGTTGCTGTGATGCTAATCCCTCTGGTGATCAAGCTGAAGACGGAAAATGTCTCAGTTTATGACTTTGACAGATGGCGACAATGTCTTATTGAAAGGTATGAACTTCTGATGAATTACATCCAAGATTCATTCAGTGAAACTTGATGACGCAGAGCCAAACCTGACTGGATTTATTATATGGAAATGCTGCTTTGCCATCTTGAATGACCATTAACAACTTTTAGCATTGTAGCAGGAATGGCCTCGTCTCTGGAAACATTAACAGGGTTAATGAAAAGTAAAAAATAGTGACACTAATGTCTCCTATTTTCCTTTCCACAACCTTTTGGTGAATTCCTTAACAGGATGCAATCTGTCACACTTTTGTGTGCCGTTTGGCAAAAATATGAACTTCAACTGTATCAGCAGGCCGTTACTCATGACAGCCAACCTGAACCACTCTGTCTGATGTAATTGAGAAGCAACAGAGCATTACATACAAATCAGCGCTTATTAATTCCAGTACAACAGGAGGAAGTGGTTGCTTTGAGAGCCGTTACATTATGCTGATACTTTTTATTCCAAATCCAAACTGCTCTTTGAATGGCAATTGAAAATATAAAATTTGATCTGTGACGATCTGTTCAAATTCACAATCCTTAAATGCACTTGCTATCTGACCAATTGCATATCCATGCCCCTCCATGATGAGCAATGCTGAACAGATAATCATGAAACCATCTGAGAGGTATGTGTGGAAGCATTTTAGCTCCAACAGCACACATGGAAAAATCAAGCATTTATGTAAAGCTGATGTAAAATGCTAATGCCTGTTTACGTTAGCTTGTCACTCAGTGAGACAGGAAAGGCACTGTGAATGAACAAAACAATTTCTGTTACGTCTGTGAACTTCTGTTAGGGTCGTAGTTGTAGATGGGGCTGCATGGGTTGCATTAATTTGCAAAAGTCGCGTGTGGGTTTGAATTTGCTCGAACTAGAGAAATCCTCAGAGAGGAGTTGCTCTGTACTATGCAGAAGAGTATTGGGGCCATGATTAAAGTTAGGTGCAGCCACCTCTACCAGATTTATGTAGTATGTCCCTCTGAACAGAAGCCAATTCCAGCACAATCTCTTGAAAGTCCCAATACTTATTACCACACTGTTTGTGCACCAAAAGATAAATATTTAAGTGTTACTAAAACAGATTCTGTAATACAATATCATCTATACAAGGCATTTTGTGGAGGCAGCCATATAGTATGTGCTAGTAGTTTGATTTTTTCTCAAAAGTTTGACTTTCATCTTGCATTGTCAAGTGTGTTCTGAAGATTTTGGCTTTATTCTTGAAATGCAAAAAAAAAAAAAAAAGGAAAGAAAGAAAGAAAGAATATATATATATATATATATATATATATATATATTACTATACTATAATAATAGTATATACTATATTATTATTTTTTCTTACACTTGGACACATATGGAAAGTTTGACTTTATTCTCGACATTTCAACTACATTTTAAACACTTTGACATTATTGTCAACATTTTGACTTTATTTTCAACATTTCAGGGTTTTTTTCCATGAACTTTATTTTTTCACATTTCAACTTTAATATTTTGACTTTATTCTTGACATGTCAGCTTTATACTTAACATTTGGACTTTATTCTCAACTTTTCTAAACATTTCAATTTTATTTTCAACATTTCAACTTTATGTCTGACATTTCTACCTTTTTCTCAACATTTCGATTTTAGTCTCTACATTTCAACTTTATTTACGACATTTTGACTTTATTGTTGTCATTTCTGCTTCATATTCGACACTGACTTTACTCTCAACATTTTCACTTTATTCTTGTGATGCAAAATTTAAAAAAAAATTCCTCCTTTCTTTTTCCCCCCCTTATGCCTGGCCCTAATACTCTTCCTTGTTAGTAAGAAGGCGAGAAGCAGCTGGGAAATTCTTACATACAAACATGCCACTAGAGCAATCTTCAGCCGCCATCCATCAGAGGCTTCCTTTGTAGGTGCAGGTAGTTTGGCAGGAGGGTCATCGGTCAGCGTCTGGTTTACACCTCTCTCTCTGTTCCAGGCCAGAGGAGGCTGACTCAGGGGGGGTCATGGTATTGATCAGGGCCTTGGATGGGAGCCCTTGACCTGCGCCTCCATTTAAAAGCTATAAAGGAAGCCCTGCTCCAATCTAATGTTTTCCACTGAGGTGCCAGGGGAGGCAGTGGACACCTGCACTATGTCATTGTGTTTAGATTGGGAGCTGAGGCTGATAGGGCCAGCTGGGCCTCTCTATCATTAGATCCAACAACGCTTACAATAACAGAGAAGAAGGCAACACAGAAACACATTAGATTTTGCCTTATTTATGGCATTTGATGACAAGAGTACAGCTCACAATCCAACTTGGACATTAGCTGGCTAAATTGATGCAGAGCACTTACGGAGCTCATCCACCGGTCTAGTGTCTAGTGCGAAGATGCTTGTCTGCTGTAAATATTAGGTTTGAGGAACATTTTTAGCTTGTCAAAACAAAGCCCCGCAATGGCTTTTAACGTCCTTAATCTTTGGATGATTGTTCAAAACAGATTCTTGACTCACTCCGCCTTACATGTGTTCAAACACTTTCCTAAAACTGCACGGCTGTAGAGGACAACACTTTGGAAGTTCAGTTCAACTTTCTCTGGCTCAATTTATGGTATTTTTTTAATAGAAATAGAAAATATATTCTACACAGAGGAACTTACAGAAGCTATAAGATTCCTAGATACATTAGCTAGTTTATTAAAAAAAAAGTATGAATACACTTTTCCATAAATGCATCTTAAAAATTTCACATACAAAGTATTAGTGAAGTCCGAGTGAGATTTCTCAAAGTGACAGGAACATTTTTCCTTCTTGTTATTTCCTTTAATACTTGGCCTAAAATAAATTAATTTGTGAAACTCATAAGTCTGATGAGTGATCCTAATGATGAACCTAATCATAGAGCTTTATATTCATGTTTCAGCTCATTAATAAACCTTGGAGCAGGGAATTTGTAGGCAATTATCTGTAAAGTCTACCACCATTTTGGCTCTAACATTAACGAGGGATATAATGTTCAAAGTAATGTATCAGTGATGAAGGGTCCAGAGTTTAACCAAACAATGCAGTCCTGAACGACCTGAACAACTATACCAGGGTTTTGCATGAACTATAAATCATATAGATATTTTGAAATTGACTATTTTTTAAATGCAGCTTGTACAATTATAGATGTTTTTATGTATTTTTGTACTGTCTCAAGCCTCCATTGATTTCCATTCTTTTTTGTGTGTGTAGTAAAAGGAATCAAATAGCAGACTGTTGAAATTTGCTGATGATGACAATGGCTATATTTTATATTTTTGTCATTGTCAACAAATCCCATGAAAAGATCAAAACTTTCTGACCTCTCTTCCATGTCTGTGGTCTTCATTGGGCCATTGGTTCAAACTTGAGACATACATTTTCAATAATGGGTCACAAATTTGTAGTTAAGACTACCTTAAAAAAATACAGTTATTCCCAAAAGCAGCCAGGCTGTGTCTTTTTAGTAAAAGTCACTCAAACAGGAGGAATTAAAGATACATGTCAGTCAGTGCAGCTGATATAATGACATCGAGTTAAATATGGAGAAATCACCGGACTTTTCCCTGAAGATGTATAGTCCAATACAGTGAACATGACGTCTGAATTAATTTCTGTAAATATTACATTACTGTTGTGAGGTAAAGCAGTGGAGACATTTCAGATCAATCAGTGCTTAGATAGCATTACCATACAACAATGAATTCTCAATAACAAGAAACAATGAACTTGATATTAATTTTACTGAATTAAGAAAGTCTCTTAATTGAGTTCTAGATTTAGATTCAGATATCATTATTTGTCATTTTTATGCTCCATATACAAACAAAATAGTGTCTCACACATGTCACCAATTGATAAATATGCTTAAGTGCAATATATAAATATAAATAAAAGCAACAAATTGAATACATAAAAGCAATAATGATTGTATCGAAATTTAAGAAAATCATAGAAATTAATTATAAATGATAGGAAAAAGACATCCACATTTCTAAAACACAATAGTAAGGTTTGCTAAAATGGTGAACAATGTTATAGAAGTGGTTAACTGGCAAAACTGACACAGTATGGTCCTTTGAGTAAAAGGCCAATTTTTTGTCTTTGTATTTTTTAGGCATGAATAAAACCTTTTGAGAAGTTTCCCTAATGCAGGCGAGGAAAGGAGCGCATATGATTGAGCTGCTGTGTTTCACTCAGTGTGTGTGTGTGTGTGTGTGTGTGTGTGTGTGTGTGGTGGGTCCTATTACTAAATCTAAATTACAGTTAATTACTGGGTTGTTTTCTGTCAAAGTTTTCCTTCGCTGTTTCCATAAACATTAACACCTACATGACTTTATAATAGGACGTCTGTGCTCGACAATTCTGCTGCTCATAACTTTATGTTGTCGCTTGCCTGCAGTTATCATGAGCGACATGCACCTTTTTTCATAGCCAGCACACGCTTTCATTTAAAAGGAAATTAGAGTCATGATAGTCAGTTTTTGACAGTGCTGGGGATGCAGGAGGGAAACAGAAGGAGAGGTACAGGGGAAAGAGGAGAAAGATAGGGGGAAAGAAAGAAGTGCAGTGTGGCTGTGCAGCCTTGGGCAAGGTTAGCAGAAAGGCACCCATCTGGCAGTGGGAATTTTGACTGGCACATATTTAAACAGTGATGCAGTTTGACAAATTTCAAACAGAGCTTATGAAAAGATAACATAAACACAATAGTGAGTCCGGGCTCAGCGTCCACCTGTGTGTGTCACCCCGGAGTGTGAGCTAAAGGCCACTGCTAATGAGCAGAGCCGCTCCGCGCTCTTGGATTAAGGTCTTTGTAAAGTAAATCACTGTCAGATAAAGGCACAGTGTTTATAACGTACCATTAATATTTTGATCGGTATGTTTAAGAGAGCCAGCTCCTTAATGCACACTGTCCTGGGCTTTAATGGGATGCACTGGCATGTCTGCTTCTGCCCCCCAGTGTGTTAACAGGTCATGAATCTTTTGCCAATTTAAGCACCATACTGTTAGACAGGTTTTTTTTTTTTTCTTCCTCGGAGAGACATGAGTCCGTGTATGGCTCGTTGAGATATTCTTGGCGGCCGCTGTGTTATTTGGTTAATCTTGTGGGTGGAGGTGGGGGAGCAGTGGGTAAAATGGGAGGGATCAGGGACATTATTGGTTGAATACCCATCTTTGATTTGACTGCAGCAAAGTAACCCTAGAATAACATAAAATGTGTCATTGTGGCCTGGGTGGCCTTGGAACAAAACCGTTTTTTTCATGTCAGTGTCATGAGCTGAGAACTTTTGAGATGTGGTTTGGCCGCAGAACATTCAGCTTTCATTTATTCATTTTCTGCAGTATTATGCTTCTGCAGTGCCCCAGAGGTACTACATTAAAGAGCAGTTAGCATTATCACATGTGCTGCACTATAGCAGGAAGGCTTTTCTAAACTTCAAACCTGGCCATTTAATTCTTTGTGTCTATTAGAATAGTTCTGTAGCCATTTAAAAGCTATTAATCATTGACAGTGAGAGCAATACTTCAGCTTTTTTAAAACTTATAGTGAGTGGACCTAAAATGTTGCTACAAAGTTAGCCTGCAACTTGAAAATGAAAACTGTGTGCATCCACAACTATGGCAAATGTGCTTCAAAGTTGAATAATGATAATGACTGTTATGTTTATAATGATATTAGGCTATAAATAATCATCAAAAAGAGCTACATGTAGCATTTTAACAGTAGTATATCACAGTACCAAATATGGCTGCTGAATCAATGTATTCAAATCCAGCCAAATTTTGGAAATAACTCAGTACAATTTTTTCGATTTCAAGTTGACCAGTGCTAACTGAGCTATAGCAAGCTAACGTAAGCTGTCTTGACAGTGCTGACCAAAGGAAATGGTGAGCTAGTGACTCCAAACTGGAGGAAGCTAATGTAGCTTGTAAGTTGTGTTGCACCATCCAGTTTAAGTTTCTAACCTTCCTCTGTCAGAGGTTAGCTAGCTTCACAAAATAAACCAATGTTGCCTTCATATGGAACGTGTGAGCTGATAATCATGACATGACAAGCCATGTACACGATATGCTTGCCAGGTTAAGTCGTGATAGTACTGCTGCCAGGCAATGGCAATATGTTAGCTACTGTCTGCTTCTGGAAGCCACTGAAGCTAACGTTTAAGCAAGCTAGCAAACAGGTCCCATATTGTGGGGAATGCAAAGGCATAATGACAAAGGTAAAAGATGTGTCCATTGGGAATTTCAGCTCTTTACTTAGACACATTAATAGATTATGAAGAACAACTCTATACAACTTATATTAACTTACCTTCCACTGAAAAATGTACTTCCATTGCCTCTGCCATTTCTGAAACTGTCAGCCAACAACTAACAGCTAACAACTAACAGCTAGCAGATCGTTAACTCTAGCTTCCAGAAAATTTCCACTGACAAGGTTGTGAATAACACAAGAGGAGGACATTCAGATGGACGACTTCATTTGAAGGCAGAATTATTGTTAACTTATAGTCCCATTAGCAGCAGAGCTAATTCACAGTTAGCATGAGCATTAGTGGCAGGCTAGTGTGTTAGCGATTAGCTTGCCAGTTACAGTTGTTCACTAACTACCCTTACCAGTCGAGTAGCGTCATCAAGCCTCAAGCTCCGGCTGTTTCGCAAGGGTGTGCCACATGGACTGCGTTGGAGCACTTTCAGGTGTGACAGAACATTTTAAACAAGTGCCATGAGATCCAGCCATTACAAACAAGCTACATAAAATCACACAAGAGGAAATGGACATTGTCGTTCAGCGTTATTAAGACAGATCTCTGTATGTTTTCTTCTGCAAAAAGAATGTTGCTTAATGTCTGCCAGCTTTACTAAACAGATAAACATGTTGGAAAATCATTTTTTCATTAGCATCATGAATGCTTCCAGCAGCTGCTGATGACAGAAAGTCAAAGCTTTCTGTTTTGTCACATAAATCAATTACCACAGGCCATTTTCACAGCAGACCTTTTGACTTGTCATAGCATGGAAAGCATGAGTGTTATTGATAACATTAACAATGGCTCTGTTCTATTAAACTATCCCACTAAGCTGTGACAGTGTGACAGCAAGCTAATGCCAGGACCCTGAAACCGAAGCAGCTATATGGAGTCGAGGACATTCAGTCATTCCAATGTTCACACCTGTGTTTTCCTGGTGTGACATGTCTAAAGTCGAGCTAAGTATACACACAGTATATGTGTATACAATATATGCAATGTGTGTGTGAGGGTGTGTGTGTGTGTGTGTGTGTGTGTGTGTGTGTGTATGTGTATTTTGGTCTGACACCACTGTTGGCAGAATGACATTGACGTTTCCAAAATAAATCTTTTCCTGATCTTGCACACTATGGTTAATTTTGGTTAGGTTTGTTACAAAAACAATGTGGTTAGAGAAAGATCGTGATTTGGATTAAAATAAGTATTTTGTCAAGGTTACAAGACCTGTGTTGTCATGGTTACAATAACAGCAAGTTGGTTAAGGATAGGCGTGTTGGTTAAAAGAGTCGATGTTGGGTAGAAAATGGGCAACAAACAATGGTTATAACGTCAAACTGTTTGTTGACCCAGCCATCCACATCCATCTCCTCCCTATTTGGACTTTGTGGTTCTATAATAACGTCACCTGACTTCTTCCTTTGCTAATGTCATAATCTCAGCGGCCACTAGATAGAGTGGTCACTCGACCGTAAACATGTTATTTTTGTGCACTTGCTGAAACAACTGATGCTGTTGGGATCACAGCCTCACTAAATAAGATGTACTGAAGAATAGATCATAAAGCCTGAACAGATAGGAGGATGTATAGAAGGTTAGGTAGTCTAAGTCATGTCCAACATGTTTTCCATGCACATCTTTTACATCCATCCTTTTACATCCACATGTTAAGGAATCTCTTCCACATATCTTGCCACTAGTCATGGCTATACAACGGTGATTATAACTGTCACCTCTTGTTACTGTCTCCAAGGCCATCATAGAATTACTTACAGTTCCTGTGCCAGGAGTTTCTGATTGTTTTCACTGAAATCCACATAAGGCCTGTGAGGAAACTTCTCCAGTGATTCCAGAGCCATGTGAGGCACATCTGGGAGATTACTACGACCGTGTCTTCCAGTCGACAAACACCGAAGGCCTTCTGCTATTTTAATCCACACTGAATATTCCAACAGCCTGCAATCAAATCAAATGAGAGAGGATTGGAAATACAACAGAAGGTTGTAAAATTAAAAGCAATTGCCGGAAATTGAGCAGTATAATTGTGTTGTGCATGTCTTGTTCATATAAATACTCAGACAACATGTATCCTGAAACTGCTGTGATGCACATTCTTTGAAGATGTCATTGTCAGGACTTCATAACCCATTAAATCAGAAAACAGTTGTTGTGATATGTTGTAATACAAGAGCTAAAACAAAGCCTGAGAAGCTGTGATTGTGCCTTTTGAAATAGCCAAACCAATTTTCTTCTTTATACTTTGTCTTTGATATTGGGTTAAAGTATTTAGAATTACTGATAATTGCAATAATATGATGCAGCTGCAGTCAAGCTGTCATAATATCATAAATACTGGAAACATTCCTGGTAATTGGTTGTAATTGGTCTAAGGGGAATGATTTGTCCATTCATGCACATACTCCAATAATGTATTAATTATTACTGTCTTGCATTGTTAGAAAAGAAAAACATAAAAGGGAAAAAATATGATGTCAAGGGATCAATACAGGAAATAAGAGGCAATCTTTCTCTGCATGATTCTGTAATGTAAAAAGACATTTAGATAACAAAAAACCTCAAGAACACAAGGGCGTGGGTTCCACTTTTCCACTTTTCAGAATCTAATATTTTGCCCGGGCTGTGTATGAAATCACTTCCTATTTACTATGCAGTGCATATTTACCATCTACCTTATTTATTTATTTATTTATTTATTTTGAGTGTCCCTTTTCTAAGCGTGAAAAGGTTTCCACTTCAGGATTAACATGACCAAGTGAACGAGGGAAGGAAAAGGTTCTTGGGGAAAGAAATTACGCAGGGCTGAAAAGAGCTGATGCAGAAACACATCAGACAAGCCAGTCCATCATCCTTAGGTCATCAAATACCGACGCTTTGACACACATCTCAACATGTGAAATTGCCCTTGGTGTCTGAGATGAGATGCACCGAGCTTTCAAGTCACTTACTGTACGCCCATCCATAGCAATAATTGACGCTGAGAACACCTGATGTAAGAGAGGATGTGAAGGGATCAAACAAAAGAGGACTTTCACCCAGGAGTTTGTGTCCTGTGTGAAAATAAAAATCAATGTTGTTTTAACGTAACTTCACGTAATTAAAATGTTGCGCACTGACTTCAAACAGGTGACGTATTTATGTCATATGACAAACATATTTATGTTGACCTAAAACATGATCTTTTTTCTAAACGTAACCAACTAGTTTTGTTGCCTACACTTAACCACAGCATTTTCACAATATTAAGCACATGTTACAGTGTGTTGCAGCTGTCCATCACATGTCAGAGGGTGCCCTGTGGGTCGCTATGAGATGTCAAGGGGTGTGACAATGCATCCGTATTTGACAACATAGGAATGAGAATGTGATGGACAGGCCAACAAGTTTAGCACCTAAAATATCATTAATAATTCCTCATTGCACACTGTGTGGCAAGTATGAGAAGCCAATGTCAAACCAGGAAGTCACTCTGTAAACTGTGACAGGCAGTTTTCTCCTCTAATAAATGTGACTAACCTGAGGTGTGTTTTAAATCTGTGTGATTTGTCTGCCTGCTCCTGCTTGTTGCCCGCTTGGACCTATCTCTAGTGATGACACCATGATCCCAGATCTCAACAGTTAATTTGGTGAGACAATATTATCATAACCAATGGAAGTATTGGATACCAAATAAAACCCAAGTTGTAGTTTTTCCTCAGTGATCGAGAGCTGTAACTCCTTCATACATCCAAGGCACAAAGTGTGTGGGATTTAGTGGCATCAAGTGGCGAGGCTGCAAAACTGAAACTTCTCCTGTGTGCTTACTTGCTTGGCACACAGGAGAAAACCCAAATGGCCCGACATGTTTTGGTTTGTCCATTCTGGGCTACTGTAGAAACATCATGGCGACTCTGTGGAAAAGGACCACCAGGTGATTGTAAGCTAATGAAAACACAGTTATGAATGTTATATTTCCTGCTAATAGATGGCCCAAAATCCTACACACTGATCCTTTAAGTAACCTGTCTCCTAACATTATGAAGAAAGAAAACATCGTAAAATCTTCATTTTAAGGACCTCACATGATATTTGGTGGGTTGCATCCAAGGAGTTAGAAATAACCAAACAGGGCATCGGTGGCTTAGTGGTAGAGCAGGCGCCCCATATACAAGGCTGTTGCCGCAGCGGCCCGGGTTCGAGTCCAGCCTGTGGCCCCTTGCTGCATGTTCTCCCCCTTTCACACTTAACTGTCCTATCCATTAAAGGCAAAAATGCCCAAAAACATATTAAAAAAAAAAAGAAATAACCAAACTTAGAGTGTGCTTCTAGCTTTTTATTTTCTTATATTATTGTACATTTTTTGGACAACAAAACACAATTTGAAGATGATACTTAGGATCTTGCAGACTAGTTTAATCATTTAATATTCAACAGATGACTAATTAAAATAAGCTGCAGCCCCAACCCAAACTCAGCTTTAATATTCATAATGTCAGAGTGACATAGACCATGACTGATTCTTTAACTACAAATCAACCCTTCAGAGGATCAAGTGGTGCTTCAAAGTAGCTTCTTTAAAGACCCTCTGCAGATTGTACTGAGCACACCAGCCTCAACTACTAATACTTAAGATAATAACATAACTTCAGATAATAACTTCTGAACTAAACATGTTCTGCTTGGGGAGCCACCTGAAGAGTTATGCTAAATGATAAGAATCAGGAGTCGGTAGCTCAAACGGCTGTTATGTTTTCTCACAGTGTTTCTGTGCTGTTCAAACGAAGTTTCCACTTCTTGGGTTTCATCTGTTTTCATAATCTGTATCACTTAAGACAGAGTGCTTTTGCACGGCTGCTGCGGAGCTGCTTTCAATCGTTTAGCCAGTACAGAAATGCTTAAGACTATCAGCTACATCTAAATAACAAGCACAATATGAACACAGGACACATCCGCAACGAGTTAAAGAGGGCTTTAATGAGAAATGAAGTGATAAGATGTCTGTAGTGAAGGATCTGTCCAAACAGCTCTTGGGAGGCAATGTGAAGACGGCATGACAAACTGTCATGACTTTGTATTTTGTTTAAAGAGTCGAAAAAAAGGCCTCAGTGTTTTAGGAAATATGTGTAAGAGGTAATAGATTTGGTTGTGTTCTGGAGAGTAAACTAAAGAGGAATCTTTCACAAAAACAAATGAACGACTGGGTAAATCCTTTAGCTATGCACTATGGGTAACATAAGTCTTGAAGCTGTTACCAAAGATAGATGGCTGCCTTGTCATGTCTTACTTTTGAAAAGCCCTAGAAAGTGGGATTGACTTTCAAGTTGGATTTTGAAAGGGAAGGGGTTTTGTGCTGTAATTGCTATATAATGAGGGTTTCACTGACCTCCTGCCACATCTTGGCCATGTTTTTTTATTTACTCGTCGAGCTAAAGGCAACGACTCTGTTAAACAGATGGAAAAAATATGTCTCCCCAGCTCCTGCAGGAATTTGATTTCTCCCAACAGCTGTCTTGCTTTATACAAGCATGAAGTCAGGGAATCGGCCATCTCAAATCAATCACGCCGGCTGACGTTTCCTGCAAACTGTGCTCACAGAGCTGACTGGAGGGGTGGTGGGCTGAGAGGGGAGCATCATGATGGGCTGATGTGCTCTTGTTTATGTCCTCTAATGCCTTCTCCCATTAGCTGCAGGACTGAGAGCCGTGATCTGAGCCACAGGAAATCACCTGACACCTGCAGGAGGAAACTTTACTTTAACACAACTCCATTAGGTCTGAAAATGACTCTGAGAGTGCATTGTGATGATGATGATGGACCACTTTGCTACTATTACAATTTCTTTGACTTGGATTTGGATTTGACTGTGAAAGGCAGCAACACCATAAAAGTAAAAACCCATGATATTGGCATATAAATAGATGTCTTTTTTGCTACTTACTACAATCCAACCAGCTGAAAGTCGTAACATTACTGCTCATAAACACACTGATAAATAATAACCATCTTTGCAAGTCTTTAATTAACATATTTTTCTTTAACAAGGGAACATTTGACAGTGCGTGTGCTGAAATGAGATCTTGAAAGACTAAGATTGTTGAAAATGGCAGTCCACTTCAAAATATACTTAAACTGTAAGTAGTTGATTTTTATTGCTTACAAGTGAAAGGGATTTGGAACACAACAATATGCTAAATGACTATAAAATTGGTCTATGTTGCTCTTTCCTGGGAACAATCTATCCAAGGCTTAAAGGAAGCAATGTGTTTGGAAATAACTCTGCATGTAATTATGAGTTGAAACCTTGGATTTCCTTCTTCTGACTAGGAAAATAAAAGAATAACATCCCCTTAATGCCATTATGTGTCGATATTTTAGCATCTTTCATGTGATCCTGATGTTCTTGGAATAAAACTGAAACAAAACTGGTAAAAACTGGAGCAGTCTATGCTTCATCTCAGTGTTCCAGGACAGATTCAGTTTCTTTTTCTGATACCACCACTTGCTGTCTAGTGGGACACCCCATGCAATCTGTGGTGTTTTTATTTGTCCACATCTTGAGTCATCAGTCTTATGGAAATGTTGTGCAAAGAAATGAATACAGAGTCCCCATTATTCTGGATAATCCATGCACTGCTGTGAGCAGTTTTCATTGGAACTACCTTCTCCTGAATGGATAGTTCCCCTAGAGGAACCACAAAGTTCAGATGCTATGTGTTGTCTGGACACGGTTCCCAACATGGAGGTGGCTTTCCTGGTGGCTGGCTGTGCTAACTCCATACACAGCGCTAACTGACAATGTTAGCAGAGCTAAGCAGGGGGAGCCAAAGTTTGGGTGCTATGTTTCTGCGACAATGCTGTTAAAACATCAGTGATCACCACCTAATGAGCAAAGTGCAAAGTGGCGGCGATGAGCAAGCCAGTGGGATCGTACACATGGAGTGACATCCATGTGCAGCCAGACGGGTGAACTACAACAAATCACAGAGGAGTTTGGATAACAACACACACAATTTGAGCGTGACTCTATTCTTCTCAGGACACCATTGCCACACTATATCTTTACAGGGCAAATTGCTGTTTGCTTATCCTTTTAGATAAGTTTTCAGATAGCATGAGAATAAGGTAGCATGTAGCCTACCTATAGAGAATTGTGCACCAGTTACAGGAAACCAAAGGGTCAGAGCATCACTTAATTCTAATTTAGTCCATTGTACGCAGGTGAATATCTCAAAATCAAAACATATTAAACCCAAAAATCTATTTTTTAATAATTTGGTGAACTGACGTTTAATTTCCAAATCTTGTGGTGACCTCAGAATAATAACAACATCACTGTAATGACATCATGCTACTGACACGTTGATTTTGTTGAGAAGTCGCCTCTTCAGTTTGTTCACTGGGCTCGGCCATGTTTGATGTACCTTTAAAGGTTTGCCATGTGAGTCCCATTGTTGTATTTCCATCAGAAACATATTAAACAAGGCTGCTAAGCTGCCCACTGGACTTTTCTTGTAAACAAACAAAAGTTAGGTTTACATTCAGCGTTACTCACCAAAACACAATGTGTGTATCTCAGAGGTTCAACAAACATGTTGAATGCATTTCCATCTGTTGGTGGCAGTGGGAAACTCTGGGCAGATAAAACCCCAAACTAAGTGCATGGCTAAACACATCTAAAGGTAAGTAAGTATATGTTTTTTCTGTAATTTTGGTGAACAGACCATTTAAATGTCATCATTAGAAATGAAAAATAATGTCATAATATTGAATACAGTGTGAGACAGAAAAGTGATTTATGGGAAATGTAGTGCTGTGGCCAGCTGAACACGAAATATACAGAAATTTAAAAACCATGAATTTCATAGATCATAGTGCTCACCATGATGATCATAACAATAATAATATTACCAGTGTTATCACTTTAATATTACTTCTCAGCCAAACTTTGCATATCCAATAGTGTAGATCCAACTGTTTGGAAAAAAAAAAAAATGTAAATAAATTACATCCTGAGAAAAATGATTTTCCTTGGATGGATAGTGCAACTAGAATGTTCATTCTGGTCATTCTGAATTATAAAACATGACTCTGAAGTCTGAGTACACATAGAAAATAGTATTTATTTAAACTGCAGCCCTGGGTGAGTGCCCACTCACTGGCACAAGTTGTTGTAGAGAGTGAAACAGTGAGGACTTTATTCTCCGTCACTTCAAACTGCAAATGTTGCTCTGCGGTTCACTTCATGTCCCCCCTCAGAGTGCTGAGAGTTCAGCCTCATAATGAATGGGAGTCACACGGAGCTATTTATAAAGCCGAGCCTCTGTGAACGCGTCATGTGTTAATGTGACTGCAGCTGATTTGCCAGGATAATTGATTATCATGCAAAATGTAGAATTACTTTGGAAATGAATCATCAAATGATTTTTTACAGTGCATATTTACACCAGAGAAGTGTTGGTAAATCATACCCAGCCATGACTTATGAAGAATCTAATTGGTTGGCAGCTAGTCCACTATCCTTGATACTTTAAGGGTTTTCTAGTTGAAAAATCTCAGTTCACCCATCGTACAAAAATAGACATTCTGCCTTACCTGTTTTAGCCATGCACATAGTTTTTTTTTTTTACTTTCCACTGAAGATACAGTCGATGACACTATTCACAGTGAGGCTGGATAATTAAGGAAACTATTCTAAAATTCAACAACAACACAACAAATACTACAGTACAATAGCCTATATATAATATATAGTCTATATATGTGAGGGGTGGCCCAGGGCAAAAAAGAGCTGCTGTGCACCTCTGGACCCCCCCATTCCTCATACATTCTTCGTAATAACATATACGTCAAATAAAAATGCAATGATGCAGGACCCACCTCAATCTCTCTCTCTCTCTCTCTCTCTCTCTCTCTCTCTCTCTCTCTCTCTCTTTGTCTGCTTGTGAGCAGCAGAAGCTTATAATGTTGTTGTGGAGAACATACAAAACCTGACAAGTGTAAGTCCAATATTCATTATACTTTTACCTCAGTTTAGGTCTCCACCAAATCCTTATGGAAGTATCTGACTCTTTAGCATAAATGCTCCACTTTCTTCATCGTCTAGTCTCTTGCTGTGTCTGTCTGCTTACTGTTGAACAGTTATGGTTTGGGGGGGTAGTAACTGCCATATCAATCTGGTCTTAGTCTGAACTCGTTAAGTGCCAGCACTCGGGCAGTGAGCTCTGTGTCAGACACTGACGAAAAATACCATCCTTTCACGCATGATACGGGAAAATGTGGATTGATAACAATGTAAGTTAAGGGGAGGAAAAGTTTGAGTAGGGTTGGTGGGAGGGGTGCAGGATGGGTCCAACAATCACGGACTTTCCCTCAGGAGGCTGGTGTTTGCTTCCCGTATGAATGTAAAGCCAAACTAAACATAATCATGCTGTTGATGGGGGAAAAAAAGTCAGTTCATGGTTTTGTGCTGATATAGAGCATTAAAGTGAAAGAGACTGTATGCAGACTGTACATTTCCTGTGTAAACAGAAGTGTATTTTGAAAAGACACAATGCATGTAACAGGCTGAAGTTGACCCAATGTCCCAGAGCATCAACAACAGATGAACTCAGGCTACCTTGCATGTCATACGTCGACGTTGAAAGTCCATGACCAAGTGCCGATAGTTGGCTGGACCAGCTTAGCACAACAAACCACAGAGAAGCTCGGAGACTAACACACACAGAAATGGCGTGACTTTATTCTCTGATCAGGACACCATTACTCCACTCCCTTTACATAGCAAATAGTGGTTTGCAGCTATATTAATTCTCTGAATGTTGCATACACAACCTTTAAAACAACTTTTGCTACTGGTTGATAGCTAAAACAGTGAAGTTGTGGCCCATAAAACCAAAACAATGAGCAGATACCAAATAGTTTTGTAGAGCTGGGATTCATTACAATGAGCCAATTAGGCCATTGTTAATATAACACTATTGTTTAGTGCAGCTTTATAGCCCTCGTAATGTCTTACACGCTCCCAAATTCTCAATAAAGTAGCATAAACCATTTGCCCCTTTTCCCAAATGGTAATTGAACCTTGACACCACAAAACAGAATCACCTCAAGGTGGAGGCCAATTTTTTTTTATTACAGCCAGATATCTTAACATTTGAATCTATTAAACTAAAAATATCTACATGGCTGAAAGGAAAGTGAGAAAAATATGTTTTTATAATTTGGACAAATTTGAACATTAATTTTGAGATGATCTGGTGCCCTCAGTAAAACAGTGAGTGTCTATAAAACTGGTAGGCTTGTAATGACACACTCATTTTGTCCAGCAATTGTCTCATGACTCAGCTGGCTCTATCTTTGTTGTTGTTCTGGCTGCTTCAGAAATGTTTCTCCTCAGTTGTTTACCACCAAAGCCCCATGCTTGTGTTTCCATTATATTGAACAATAATAACACTGAATATGAACATCATTCAGTTAGAATTATCTCCTCAAACACAATCTAAGACAGCCTTATAAAACAGGCATGTTGTCAGGGAACGTCCAGTGAAAACAAAGAGAAGAATGGCAGAGCTAATGTGGAGCTGGGCCTGCACAGAGTTGGGTTTCAGTCTAATTGGGATCATACGCCGCATGTGCAGTTTTGGCACATACGTTAGATTAATCAGGGGCTCTTTAATCGTGGAGAAATTCTCCTGTGCGTGGCTGGGCGGACGCTGCCCCCCCTCCAGACCCCCAGCCTGGGCTCTGTCTAAGCACAGACCTTTTGACTCCATAAACACCCGCTCTCAAAAATTGGGGTCAACCTCTCATTGCTCGCACCGGAGCGCTATCATGCCACCACAAAGGGTCCCCTTAATGATTAAATTGCGTCGAGTATGGATGTTCCGAATCTGCAGATTCCTGGCGGCTGACTCTTCCTCCTGATTGTAATTTATGTCGGAAGTCATTGCTGTCCAACACTCGGCCCAGGAGAGAGGATGTGCACGTGGATAAAGCCTGCATCATCCAGCCTGCTGCAGCTTTAATCCGCACTGTGAAGCAAAGGCCACCTCACACACGCACCTTGTAGCAGTTACAAGCTGACAATAGTGAGAAAGGCATTTCTAAAAATGTGTTTGTCTTCTTTTTAGCTCTCAGCTCTGTTGTTAAGGTTAACTTGTCATTAATCTGCATATGATTAAGCCCTGACATAAATTTGACATTCTGGGCAAGGGATTGATTAGCCAAGATGATGATGATGATGACTGTGTGTGTGTGTGTGTGTGTGTGTGTGTGTGTGCGTGTGTGTGTGTGTGTGTGTGTGTGTGTGTGTGTCAGGGACTTGCAGATGTCCATGTGGCTCCTTAGGTGAAACTGAGAACGGTTATACAAGACCACCAAGTAAAAAAAGGAGGTGCACTTTGAAAGAAGAGGAAGATGTTTGGGATGATTAGCAGGAATTTTAAGAATCTCCCTAATTTGTAAAGAGCAGCCAGTGAAAATGAATATAGAGAGTTTATTAAGCCTCAGAGGCATCACCACCCTTCAACTGGATGAAACCAATATAAATATTATGAACTCCTAATTTAAATTATAAGGTTATTTCGTCTGTGCAATAATTCAAAATATGCCACTTTTTCATCGTAATGTGAATTCCATACTTAACATTCTAAGCACGAAAATTGGTTTTGTCTTTATGTAATTACGACACCTAGGTTGCTGGATTAAGTGCTGAACCTTACAGATGAAAGCAGGTCTTTGAAACTTAAGGTGCTGGTAATTTTATATTAAAGGGAGAATCCAAGAAAATGCCTCTGTATGATGGATTTAAGACAAATAAGCACAGTAAAAGTCTTTTAAGTATAGTGTGTGTGGGTGGGTACTTGAAATTCAGACCTTTAAATTCTGTATTTAAGACACATTTGCTTTGAAGTGAATGATCTGAGCACTCTTCTTCTGTTTACAGCACTTTAACACACACTGACATAAGCTGATGTTTGCCGTGTTAAGATCCAGCTGCTTATTGATCCCACACACTGCCAGCTTCAAGGACAATATCTTAACCTCAAGGTCATCAGGCCCAAAATAAGGCTGGTGGAAACCGCAAGGTCTGAGCAATTCTGTTTCATGTGCTTGTTTTTACCACAGCAGAGACTGTCAAGATTTAACAAAATGTGTTTTCATTCTGTCAAATTGCACTGAATTGTTTTCTGAGGCACATAACACACACACACACACACACGTATATATATACATATGTACATATTCCACACTAATGTCATATTTTTTGCTTAAATTAAGCGTTTGGCGTCAAGGAAAATTTAATAACATTTTGGAGAACATTTCATGCTATTAAAACAGATGTTTTTCAGATCAGCCATAACTGTCTCATGATTTTGTATAATTTGTGAAAATGGATATCATTATTTTGTTTACAAAAATTATTTTATTTGCAGGTTGATAAGTTTGAGCCCAAAGGGGTGCCCAGTAATTTTTTCTCTGTTTCTACATATTTTTGGCTAATGTGAGAGTGGCTTTAAAAATATAGCCTATATATTTTTGATTATCAATCTTTCTTTTCTTTTTGTTTTTGGTTTATATTTTATACAAGCTTTGGCACTCGTGTCATGGTAGGTAACATGACATGATGGAAGACGGCGTTGCTGTTTTATCCCGTGCGCACTGACGCGTTATTACAACAGTCTTTGACTTTATTGTTTTATTTAAGTGTCGTTGTGAGGCAGATTTGAGAAAGACAGATGTTCACAACTTTTTTTATCCGTATGACGCCATAATTCAATTTAAAGAATTGGCTGATAAAGCAGAACCAACTCAAAATGTCTGCTCCGTTTAAATATTATCTGAGGTGTGTGTCGTCACAGCTGCATCTGCTTTGTTCATTTACACATTCAATTGGGTGTTTTATAGTTTAATGAAAAGGCGACTGAGCCTATTTAACTAAACGTGACTTTGTATTAACTAGCTTGGATTTCATGTTATTGCTCAGGCCTGTTTATACTGTTTTAGTTTGTCGATTTCCCTTTATTAAAAAGCTGAATAACAAACAAGCTATTACCCGTGCTTATCAATAATTACTGAGTTACAGACTGATATTCACATGAAAAGAAAACAGCTAAACATGCCTGTATAACGCGCTTAGAGGACTCCTGCTTCAAGATATTGAAATAACTTTAATATTCCTGCTGCACACTGGGGGCTCTGCAGTGATCTCACACGGATTAAATGACTTGGGTTGTTTAGACTGTACTTTTACAAGTATTTGGCCCAGTAGGCTATATATGTTATTAATACATTCCAAGAAAAAATAAAGTATAATAGTTTGCGTAAATTTGCGTAAAAACACAATTTAGCTTAGAAATGCCATTTTAAAATCACGTCTCTGACCGTGACAGACCCATATGGGTTCCCAGTTAACTTAACACTGATTCCGATACAAATCTTCCGATGGTATAACTTATAACTAATATTAGGCCTGTAATTGTACCGCTGTGTTCTGCCTTTGATCAGCGTCTATAACTCATTCCGTGACTAAACCTTCAGCGCTTTGAGCTTTACGCACTCTGTTTCTCTCTCTCTCTCTCTCTCTCTCTCTCTCTCACACACACACACACACACACACACACACACTGTACCTAGTTGACATAAGAAGGTATGAAAGGTTATGAGAGGAGGCCTCGGTGGAGTTCAGTCCACACGGTACGTTTGTGTGGAGTTCGCGGCCTGCGTGCTGTCTGGAGATGTTACTGTTAGAGTGTTAATAATTCCCATCTGCATTCAAAAGCAGTCCGAGTAAGTTGTTTAAAAATGCAAAATGTTCTCCACTTCATTTGACTAAACCTGCTCAAAACTGATCTCCTGAACTTAATGGAATAACTAAAACCACGTGAAAGCTGCAGGTCAAACTGCACACAGCAAATGATTCACATAATAAATGTCTCTGCCACATGAATTAGACTAAACATTTACACATTCTTTGTAGGTTAAACGTAGATATTAACAAATATCGCTTTCATACCAAAGATAATTTGCCAAGAAATGCTTATTTGTTTCACACGCGTTTTTACTGAACCTGAACGCCTCACAGCCGTTAAAGCTGTCCTCATTGACATCTCTGGCATCTAAACTCAACTTAAGGTTTAATGTTAACTCCTAAAAAGAAAATGAAGTCCAAATAAAATTATATATGTCCGGATCGAGGTAAGATACCACCAATGCTTCAAAAAATGCTGGGAACAAAAAGAAAGAAATGAAATATATAAATAATAAAATAAAAGAGAGTTTCATGTCTCTGCTGAAGCACAGTCACACAGCATTAGGAATATATTACAAGGCTGGAAATGTGTAAAATAATATTCGAAAACATGTCACGGGCCTTTGATAGAAATTAGAAAAATAAAAGTTTTTAAATCAAATTCAAGCAAAGCTGTGGGCACTGTGCTGTGAGGTCATAATAACACTTAAAAATAAAACTCTCTAAGTAAATAAGCCTAAAATAACCACATCTGGTGTAAATATGTCTCTCTCACCTGCAGCAGAACATTAAGATTTTTAAAAATATTTTAGAAAAAAACAAGTTTCTTTGCTTTGTTTTCCATTAGCCCCTGGGACGAGTCAGCATCTTTCACAATTTAATGAACCACAGCACAATGTGTGAATCCACATGTCTCCTGCTAGATCCTATTATGATAACATTAAACCGGTATCCACTTCTAGAGCTCTGTTCAAGTGGTAACATTTAATAATCCTGGCTGCATTTAGTCTTTCTCTCTCTCACGCTGTTATTTTTTTTAATGTGTGGTCAGCAATCAATGAAACATTTTTCTTGTTGTGAGGATACGTAACCATATTAGGCCCTGAACTATGTGAAAACAAGTGTGTGAGACTGATGAGCTGTCACCACCACCATCACCATCACCATCACCATCACCATATTCACTTGTGCCGTACACACTGGATTAATAGTTTATCACGAGCCTGTGTCCCTTATAATAAACAGAGAACAGTATTAGTGAAAATATATTTAATAATTAAACATAGCATAGTTACACAAAGGGAATGCAACAACAGATGAGTGAGAGTGGATCCATAGAATATAAAGTTTAGACCTACTGCAAAGGTTTGAGCTCCCTCTTCAACAGCAGCAAGTTCATCATGAGGGAATGCATGGTAGGGCTACGACAAAAAAACACATGGCTGTTGGAGGATGTCGGCTTGTACAGTTCAGGCTCCTGCGGGGCCTGCAAGTCTTTGGAGTCTGCACAAAGACGGTCCAGCTTCGAGGAGCGTCAGAACATCCTCTCCGCTCCATTTTACAGTCTGGCTCCATCCTGAGCGTCCCAGAGGCTCTGTGTATAGAGTCAGATATCTGCTGGGTCATTCCTCCTGAGTGCTCTCTAAGTGGGAGCTCGAGCCTTCAGACTGGCGGTCAGTGTCGGCGGTGGATCGTTCTTGTTCAGAGAGCTGCTCGCTGCTGGGGATGGAGTTCTTCTTTGGGCGGCCTTTTGGTTTCGTGGGTGACTCCAGGCCTCCTCCCTGCAACACCTGCAGGTTAAACGTAGGCAGAAAAGTCAGCTCAACTACAGACTGTAATGCAAGTTAAGATAAAAAAGAGAGGTGACCTGTGTGACCTCTAGTCATCACACCAACACAAATGTTAAATAGCATATTTTCAGTTTAGTTATGCTGCATATTCTCCATTATGAACTAAATGCAAAGATATAACACAGGCCTTTACTCTAAACTCATCTAATGTGGCCCTCGTGTATGCAGGGTTGAGTATACATTTCAGTCTGAGTCAGTGTCAACCCGTTCTACTGAGCTACGCTTTCCATCAACATCTGCTGAAATCACACAAAGCAAAACTGTTTCTTGTTCTTTGTTCTTGTTTGCACTGTTGTTGTAGGCCTGACTTCATAAAATAACCACCACCACATCACCATCATCATCATCTTGGTTTTTATCATCATAATCATAATCATAATGAAGAATAACTTACAATTTTCTTCCATTTCATCCTTCTGTTCTGGTACCATGTTTTCACTTGCAGCTGACTGAGGCCCAACGACTCCGCCAGGTCTATTCTGTGAGGAACAAATACGATAAAATCAGTTATTCCCAATCAGGTTAAGCTTTTGCAAACATTTTTTTCTGTATGGGCAAATGGTTTTCTAAAAACATAGCAAAATAAACTGTCAAATCCATGTCATTTTAGTAGAAACTTAAAGGGACGCTGTGAGATATTCATGGCTACCTCAAGGGGCATAGGTTTAGTTTCAAAATTGAGGGGAGGGACACTCTGTGCCAGAAAATTATGAGCATTAAACACTTAATTTCCTGCATTCTGGTGATTTTTTATGCACCAATCTGTGCCTTATCTGCATCACTTTATGGTGGAAATGTTTTTCATTTTGTCAAAATAAAAGTTCTCTCCTGGTTTTGTATTTTTATCGGGTGGGGGATAAATGCACATGTTCTAACTACTGAGAGGGATGTATCCCTTGTGTTCCCCCCAAAATCTACACTTATGCTTTGAATCATAATGTAGCTACCACTGAAAATACTGAGGTCATGTCCTGTGTATTTTTTGTGAAATCGTGAGAATTAGCAACATGGGGAAGTTTCTCCCAGTATTTTTAGACCTCATATACTTACATTTAACCAACAAAATAAAAGTATAGCTATTTTATTAGCAGTGCAAAAAAGATTTTACACATCACTGTTGGGGAATAGCATCTACAGAAAGTACAGTTTAAACTGTTAAAGGGGAAAAAGTCCAAGTAATAATGAATATACAAATAAAAATAGCTACATGTTTTTGTCTAGTCAAATGTCGGCCTCAGTAAAACTGTCTGCAGCCCTGCTCAGCACACACACTGTGGACCCACCTATCAGGCGTAGACAGATACTTCTGCTTCTCGAAGCGCTTCTCCAGCCCCATGAGCTGCAGCTCGGTGAACACAGTGCGGCTCCGGCGGCCCTTCTTGGTCTTGCTGCCTCCGTCGCCTCCGTGCTCCAGCTTCCCGCGGAGGTGCAGGTCCAGCGGCAGGTGGTGAGACGCAGCGCCGAGCTGCAGGCCCGAAGCGGCGGACAGCAGAGGGGAGCCGAGCGGGGAGCCGAGCGGAGAGCCGAGCGAGCAGGACAGCGGGGACATGGGGAACTTGAGGAGGCTGGTCTGGTCGGCTTTGAGGACTGGATAGACCAGAGGAGGAACAAAGACACACAGACAGAGGGGTTGGTTTCAGAAACTGAACTCAGGTCACGGTTTACAGATAGTTTAGGTTAGTTTAAGTTGGAACAGGACACACCAGGGATCAATGGGCTTAATTTTACTGAATGTTATGATATGTGACTGTCTCTACAGTCGTCTACAGAAACATCTGAACTTTACAGACTTCTAAGGTTAGAGTTCAGGGCCGTGTTGCTTCCACACAGGAATCAAAAATCTCACAACTACAGCTGATGGATCAGGAGCAAATATATTCATAACGCACTCATGATCAATATGAACCTGAAGTTAGGCGAAACTCTGTAGTGATACGGGGCCTTATTGTAAACTTGATTGGCCTGAGACGTTAAAATAAGACCTGTGTACTGTCTTGTTATATGTATTTATATATAGGCTGTCATCAGGTTCTATTAAAAACAGATTTGGATATATGATTGTGTCTTTAATTCAAATAAGGCACCTGATTTCATCATTAAACAAATAAAAGCATGTGATGGACAGCGCCACGCCTTTTCCACACAAACGGTTATTGACGTTAAATTATAATTTCAGGTGTTGACATGTAAATTAGATTTATAATCAGAGGGTGTTGTACCTCTGTGACTCCGGACATTTCAATTAAAAAAAGAAAGAAAAGAAAATTACGCACAGTAGGTTGCACTCTGATAGCCTGGACACATTTTGGCCAAATAAAGTATTGCATTTTTTTTCATTATTGTTATTATCTTAAATCATTGTTTCTATTATTTTATTTTTAAAACCAGGAACACGACTAAATATTGCAACATCTCCCCATCATGTTTTTTTCTTCGCTTGAGAAGACATCCGGCTATTATCCACATTTTACGCACGCAACTTAAAACTAATATTATTATCACAAAGGCTATTTATGCTTGCTTTTAACCGTTATGTATTTTTCTAAATACAAATAAAATCAGACATTTCCACTGCTTAACATTCCAATTGAATTTATCCCGGTTATTTCCTGTAACTGCGACATTTACTCAATAATTTCGGTTATATCTGATTTTTGCTTTATTATTGCAACTCGCTAGTTATTACTGGATTCTGAAAAAAAACAGTCTTACATGCGTCAAAAGTTATTTGTTAGGAAATGATCTTTCCTTGAAAAACACTTTTTAAAAAAAAATCAGGAATAAAATACGCACTCGCTTTATTTGTTCAGTTAAATATAGGCCTAATCCTAATTTTAAATCTATTTTATCATTAATAATCCCCTCAGAATTCATTATGTTATTATTTTCTGTTCTTCCAGTTTTCCCAGCATGTAACCACGCTCATTGTCTCGATCTGTTACTCATTCATCCTCTCACAGCCGCGTCTCTTACCCAGTTGGTTATGGAAAGGCCGGGTGGACAGGAGAGCCTGTACACCGAATTTAAGGAGCTCCCCGGCCGGAGCCGACGCTTTGTGCTCCGGATGATCAGTCAGGATCTCCTCTATCATGAAACTCCTGTAGCGATGGGTTCTGTGGTCAGGGTGAACTTCCGGAGGATAGTAATGCGCCCCCATGTCCAAAGGATGCTGCATTATGTGGCCGTGCGGTCACCTCAAGAGACACCAAGCGCGTACACCGATTATCACTCCTTCAGTGGCCAGCTGTCATATTCCCTCTGAGGTGCCTCTGTAGTCCGGAAAGCAACACTGTGGATCAAAGTTATCCTCAGGTCAAGTTCAGGTAGCCGACTTCTCTGCCTCTCTGTCTGTGCGTCCTGTGAGAGATTTACGCGTAACTTCTGCTCAGAGTTGATTGTTAGTGGAGAAGAAATGTGGAACCGAGAGCAAACCTTTGACCAAAAATTCCCGAGCCCGGCCCGTGTTCATGCCCACACTCGCTGTGTGTGCGCGCCGCGGAGGTCGGATCTATTCGTCAGCCGCTGAGCGCGTCACCTTGGCAGTGAGTTGAGGAATAAGCTTTGGGTTTTATGAGTCTCGTCATAGCTCCACCTCTTCTCCGAGTTTGTCTGCACGTTGCCTTCACTGACTGAGCCAAAGTTACATGCAAAGCCGCACTTGTCCTGCATGGATTTATATGCAAAAGGGAAGAAAATAAGGAAGGAAATTTCAAATCCCCTGCAGGTGACTTTGTGAGATATAGGGCATGGGTTTGATGAAGATGATGAGGAAGCTCAGGTTAAAAGGTAAAGTTAAAATTAAAACAGGCAGTGATCAAAGCGTTTATTATTATTATTATCATTATCATATTATTATTATTATTATTATTATTATTATTATTATGTGAAGATTTGTCTATATCAGGGCATTGCATGCTACATTCAGTATCCACTAGGTCATTGAATGTTTCATTACATGCCTTTAGCTTCACACAGGAGTTCTCAGGTTAAGTGTACATGTTTCTGCCAAGAAAATTATCAGTATCTTTTTTTCTGATAACCCAGCCCTTGTGGTGATGTAATATGACGTGATTATTGCCTAAATGATGTATAAATGATGCAAAGTCATTACAGACTAATCAGACCTCAGCTGATGGTATCAAGCTGTCAGGCCCAGTGAAGCCACTGAAGCAGCTCAAGGGAAAATATTTCATTCTAGAGGTCAAAAAACCCACGCCAGAGCACCTCTGGGATTCTTTCCTTTGCGGTTATTTGGCTCAAAAAATTGTGAAATATCTCCCACAGCATATTTTTAGCATGTCTCAGAGCTACTTTGAGAAAAAGCTCTGGCCATCTAAAGTCAACCTCGGAGCTGAAAACCTTAAAGAACCTTTGGATGCTTCAAAGCTGGTGGTCTAATTAGATTTTTTACTTTATAAATCTCGTGTTGAACCTTTTTATTAAAATATGACACAGTATACAACAGGACTATAATACCCATAAACTGCTGGGTGCAAATACCACTTCTAACACATCACTGAATATATCTGGAACAAAAATAACTTAGATCTCAAAAATGGTATCCAGTATAAGCAGCATAAAATAGCATGTTGTGAGGGAGGAAGGCAATATATATGCAACTGAGAAGCCTACTGCAGTTTAAGTGTAGAACAGTGCTACCTAAATGATAAAGTACTAAACAGTAGACCCCTTTAGGGACAGGAGTGAAAGTCTGGAGAAAAGAAATTTCTAAAAATTGTATCACCATGTGTTATCCAATGGGTAAAGAGCATTATATGATATAAATAGGATATTTTACACTAACCATGTTTAACAAAGGCACAAACGTATGTACCAACAGAACAGGAGAATTATGGGATTAATAGTGGTTTTATATCTTATACTGTATAGCGTATATAAAGAGCAGTTTTGTACAGTATGAAAAAGCATGAATCTACCAAAAGAATATGCCTTATGCAATTATAACACAAAGTCAGGAAAACAAAAACACTAATCTGAAGTTTAAAATAAATGCTGCCCTTGCCCTGTTCAAATGAGCTGTCACTGCTCTTATATTTGAAAATGATCAGTGAAATGGTTCATGGGAATCGTAGTCAGATTGGTATTTTAATACACCGGAAAAGACCTGTCTCTTTAATTGCAACTTAAAACATGTTTCTTTCTTCTTTTTTTCCACTAAACAGTCTGAAAAGTCGAAAAAAAATCCAAACTTAAATTGTGAAAATCTTGTCCTCTGGAAGAACTAGTAATCTACAATAATGGATTTGCTCAAGTTGTTAAAACATGTTGCCACAAGTATATTTTTATCTTCTTTGTTTGAATATATCTTCCTCTGGTGGTCACTCCTGAGATTGCAAGGAGAGTTTCCAGGGGGTGTTCTCTTTAAGTGCTTTGAGAGCCATCTCCACAGCTCCTTTCTCTGGGCCAGAGCCCTTGCTATGATCATCTTCCACTTACAAACTGTTCCAACACTGCATTCAAATACTTGTGCACACTATAGTATGCATGTTTGCACACTACTTCAAAACCACCAACTGCATTTCTCACACCTTGTAACATTCCTGAAATGTTTGACATAATGTACAATAAACACATTTAACAGAAGCTTATTCTTCCTGTAAATTTGGTTGTATGTATTTGTTTTTGTATATTTGTATAATGTGATGTATTTATCCTTTTTCTTATATATGAAATGTGTTTGAAGTTTGGGAATCACTTTGCAGAATGATGTACATGCAGAGTCTGATGTCTTTATATTCATCTGCTGAAGAGCAAATGTTTCTTTGTGCTCTCCTTACATCTCAGTTTAACACCTGGATGTACCTGCAGGATTTTGTGACATCACAACTAGTTTGGAGCCAATCAGGATTGGCCACAAAAGTAACGTGGAAACCATGAGCCTCCAGGGCACAAAGAGAACGGACTTTTCACTGGCACATGGTCTCCAGCAGTTTGAAACGCTTGAAATAAACAATATTTGCACAGTCAAATATTCTGGATTGTTTTAATGAGGGAGAAGGCGTGTGTGTAATTCTATCATTTACTAAGGTCAAGATGCAAAGTGTTATTCACAATGGTGTGTTAACATGTCTGGAGGGAATCTTGAAGTTACCTAAGGTATCTTGTTCATCTTCTTACTTTTATTTCATTATACTAACACTTGCAACAAAACCAGGTCCTATGAAGATGAACTTGGGGACGGTTTTCACCTTAACTCACGACTATTGATAAATTGGTGCCAATATACCCTAATCTTGCACATTCTTCCTGGTTTGTGATTCTGCCCACTAAATCTAAAATCCCAGAGCAGTTGTACTATTTTGAGTGGCCTTAACAAGTATTACAGTATGCATGTGGACATTGGCCCACAATTTCTCTGTACTGAAAATGAATGACAGGCTTGCTTAGCTGTTTGTTCGCTACACTCTCAGAAAGGTCACCCTTTTGTACCATAAGACCTGGGACTACATCAGAATATTATGGGATTGTGTTTGATCTAATTGAGGTTCTAAATGTGAAGTATAAAGCACACCAACATAATGCATCTCTAACATGCAGCATGTCAGTCTTCAACAGAATCCAGGCAGCATTCTTCTTCCCTTTCCTTCATTAGTTTGAAGGGTGTCAACACTGAGTGGTAACATCCTACAGACATGAGGTGCTTCCTTTGAAGGTCCAAAGTTTGCTTCTTTCAGTGACAAAGTCAGTGTATAACTTCAGCTTTTATGACCAAAATCTAAGAGGAATTCTGTGAATAATAGATCCTTCTGATCCACACTGTGAATTAAAAGACTTGCACATTTCAACATTTATGTTAATAAATCCCAGCCTATGTTTTGTACCAAAAAAGAAGTAATAAATATAAGCAGTTTTCCAATTGCGTGTTTTATATTAATGTACAGTAAATATTCTTTACAACTCAACAGCATAAACTGCCACTAGGCTGCACCAGAGGACTTTAGAAAATGATGCTCTGAGCTGTCATCTCTTTTATGCAGGGATCTTCATTGTTATAGGGAGCAGTCATATTGGCAGCCACACACTGGGCCCTTGTTATGTTAAATATTAGATATTAATGAATTGTTATTTGAAAAGCATTTACCTTCAAACATAGCCTACCCATAAACACACACAAAACCCCCAATGCCAAGTAAACATCTGTTTCCTTATTTCTCAGGATGACCACTGGACAAGTCTGCATGAGAGCAAAGAACCAATAGTAAAAGATAAAATGAATAGCAACTGAGCACAAAATGTAGTCTAAGGTCATTTTGTAACTCAAGTGCCAGAGACTCAGTCCGCAAATATTGTTTTAATTGTGTGGTTTTTTTTAAAATAATAATAATTTAATCTAATTTTAAAACTCAATTATTATTATTTTTCTTTTACAGAAGAACGGGAAAAAATCAGGGTAAGTGTCGACATACAGCTGTTTCAGAGCTGTGTGACAGAAACAGAATAGTGAATAGAGAATTTCACCACCAAATAACTCACTTTATTGTGTAAGAAAAGCGAAAAAACATTTTTATTCATACAAAAACACTCAGTACTTTTCGATAAACGATAATTACACAGTGTTAACGGAGCTCTCTCTGTGGTCACATGACGTAACTGTGCCGCTCTACACGACAACATGTCAGGTTGCTAAGTTAGCTAGTTAGCTAGCTGCACTTAGCGGACCAAATGATGTGGCTCAAAGAAAACCCCGGTTTACTACGTGCCAGCGATAAGACGACAACGACTTCAGAGAGATGAACCTATTGTGCCAGATAGTGTGAAGACAGCCTCGGACTCAGACGACAGGAAAACGGTAAGTCGGGCCTTCTGGAGCTAGCATGCTAGCGGCGGTTAATACAGTACGGTAAGCTAATTAGCTAGCGTTAAGTGTTCAGCTTGCAGCATCAGCACCAGACACTGCTGCAGGGGCCGGCGTTACACAACACCCAACAAGTCGACTTAATGTCAGTCTTTATAAGTGCTGTGTCTTTAAAACTTGACACTTAAGCAATGTCCGTGAGCTTTATGCGAAGCCAATAAACATATAATCGGGTGTTAATAACAGAGCTAACGGTAATGTTAGTGCAGCCAGTAACGTTAACGTTCAGACAGACAGGTGGCAAAACGTTGAGTTGTATGCTGCTTATCAACAAGCTCTCTGCTTCATTTCACACCTGTAACTTAGTAAGCGGTGGTGATAGGTGGTGTCACTATGAGGAGGGCCATTCGTGCTCTATATAACAGACATAACGTTAGCCTTGCGTACGAACCAGTGTGTTTTCCCTCACCATTATTTTACTTAAATGAGAATATGTAGTCTAACGTCAGTCCTGTGTCCAAGATTTGTAAACACCTTTGCTCCTGTGACAGACCTTTGTCACTGACACACTCTGAAAAACACAGTTCTGACTAATAACATTAATGCTGGCTCTTTTCCAGTGAGTATGCAGATGCGCCACGTCAGGAAGCCAGCATGCTATTTTAATTGGGCTAACCTATATTTTATCAGGAATATTCACACTGAGATTCAGCATTTCTTTTACAAGGGAGTTCTGGCCAGGACACCAGCATAACAAGTCTCACATAAAAGAAACAAGCAAATTACATTAAACAGTGAATTAGCAGTGTTCAGTACCAGGACATGTGCATTCAGTGGTCAAATAGTCTTGTTGTCCAAACAGTCCTTTTTTATACTCTTCCATTCTTAGTAAATAATCTAGTTTAATAATGGTTTAAGGTGAGGGTGATGAGGGTGCAGACAAAAGACAGGTGGGTCTGAGGTGACCCTTAGGCGATTAAAAACGAATGAGAGCATATGAACATTATATTCCATTTCTGCGAATAGATGCCCCTAAATCCAACACACTAGACCTTCAGAGGCAGTTTGTGTAACATGGCCTTATTATATGCATCCTGAGAAGGGAGACAAATCTATTATTCTAGGCCCTGGACCTGGCACACTTTAATTCAGCGTAACAAGGAATAATGTCAGTAAATACGCCTGTGCTTTTCCTGGTAGTCAGAGGCTGTGTCTGAATCCACTCCCTATACTGTGTATCATACTTACTGTCTGCGGTTTTATTTGGGAGTCTGAACTCTATACTATTGTGCTCTTACAAATCAGTCTGTGATGATATAAAAGTCTCAATTTACTGCAAAATCTTGTCTGTTTTATAGGGAGTTTTACACACAGCACAAAATGTCTGTTATGAACAATTCCTATAGTTTGCCTAGCTATTGATGCAATGATTTGTTTATTGACTTGATTTGGTTTATTTGCTACTGAGAACACCAGTTAATGGTCTGTAACCAATATCTTCTGTGCAACATTGCCTTCATTTACTGAGCAAAATCCACAAATGAAACAATTTTACTCAAGACTTTTTGCACAAATGTTCTGTAAACAGAAGATTAAGCCGTGTATTTCACATATTGAATTTTCTAGATATAACCAAATACCAGGGATGGGAATCACCAGAGGCCCCCAATGTGATATTATCATAATACTTAGGTCATGATACAATATTATTGAAGTTTTTAATGTTTTCCAATATTCTCAGTATTGGAATAACATATATTGCAATTTATTACCTTTTTTCAACTGCAGATTAAGAAGAAACTTTGTCAACATTTCTTTTATCTTAAAATTTTCAGTCTGTTTATCTCACTTCAGTCATTATTATTGCAGCAAAATGTATCTAGTGGACTGAAAAGCAATTAATTTCTAGTAGGCTACCAAAAATTTAATTTATATTTGCAATATCATTTATATAATTTACAAAAAGATACTTGGCATCCATGTATTGATACAACGTTGCCACGCAAAATATGCTACTATACTGTATTGATTTTTTCCCACTTACCCCTACCAAATGCTTCTTCTAAGTACATTTCTTTATATTTCATAGCCCCATTTTGCTCGGCTTGATCACCTTACAGGCCTATAAACAGGTTTTTAAAGGAACATTGTTAATAGAATTTTATGGCCCACTCACAGGCCTCATCACACCCTTTCCCTGGCTACCTGTGTGGTGGTAAAAGTTGGTGATGTGAAGTGACTTTGGGCATATGAAATGATTAGTATAGTATACTACTAAACTTTAAATGTTTTTTAGCTTTCTAGTAAGAGGCTGACACCTGGGATGCCAAGTGAGAACAGCTGACTAACTGCTAAGCCACACATAAATACCAAAGGCACTCCATGGTCCAGGTTTGGAGTGGGATTTCACTTGTGCCACTGTTACTCATAGTTTGAGGCGCACCATCTCCTCTGCCATATTTCTTTATTAGCACACTCAGTGGAAACAACTCGCACATCCCACACTCATAAGAAGCATCCCTGAAAGATATCTCTCAGCCTTCACACCATTTCCCTCATATCCACCAACACACTGGCATCCCAGTGGACATGAGCGTATGGATCAACCACAAATGTGTTAAGTGTATTATTGGTTAAGTTGTTCTTGATTAGTGGTTGAGTGAAGAGATTTATTTGTAGTTGCTATATTAGCTCACTTTCATATAATTGTTAATATTTGATGCGCATACGTCACATTTGTCATGAAGAACACCTTCTCACTCACCAGCTTGTTATCAAGAGCTTCCTATAAACAATGCCAAGTGGTGTCAGGCTCCAGCAGGACGGACTGCTCAACGGATTGGATAGGCTTCTTTCCGGCTGCAATGTTGGCAACACTTAAGCCAGTGTCATACTAGGTTTTAGTGCCATATTAGTTTGTAACAAGACATGTGGATTACAGTGTAAAAGAAGTCCAAAAACAGTTGCGGATGGAAAAAGACAGGCTCTAACTTTACACCATCAATTATTCATAGACTACAGAAGCCTCACACTTAAAAGGAGTGTCACAAATGTGACCTGCCTCTGAAGTTATAAAAGATGTTTTTCCATAACATTTTGTCACCTACTGTACATACAAAGTCTTTTTTAGACTGAATAATAGAAAGTACTGTACTGGCATTAACTAACCTATTCCTACTTTATGTACAAAAAATACTTTCAGGTGGTTTGATTGATTCTTAAATGCCTACATGAGAGCTCAAGGACAACATATAACATAGTATTTTTTTTACTTGTGGCTGATACTACAATATGTGACTTACCCCGTTAGTAAATATAGTAGCACTTTTAAATGATTTGGTGATTGATTTTCAGAATAAGTGTAAATGTGAGTATACCTATTTGTATGTTAAATTTAAGACACAGTAGATTAGTTTGTTGATTTTGAAGAAAAATTAAATCAGTGGTTTGCTAATTTTCTCTGTATATTCGCAAGTAAACATTTAAAGTATAAATTGATAAAATGTTCAGACTCATTATTGTGAAAACAGGTACCCCTCTTAAGGTTTTTCCAAAATATTCTTTGTTCAGCAAAACAATATTTCAAGGTATACTGTCACAGTAGCACAGGAGTATACAAAATAGAATTACTGGTGGCTGACTTTCCATTAGCTGCCTTGGTTTCATGGTCCTGCTATACTGTGTGTGCTGGCTCTCACACTGTCATGGCTCACTGGGACACTTGAGTAGAGCAGAGCTGTCATTAATGTTATTAGTAGCACCTGTGTTTTTCCTACTATGACAAGTCAGCATGTCTGCTGTGAAAGAGGCCCATTTAAAATGAAGTTTTAAAAGTACTTGTATCAGTTGGTGTATGTAATATTTGGTGTTACATTAAGTGAATTGTTTAAAGTTTAAAAAACAAAATGATGTGTGCAACTAACTAAATACACATTTCTGTAATGTGTCACATAATTAATATTTAACAGCAGATCCTGCTCAGAACTCATTTTCTGGTTACAGATTGAAACATGGTAAAATTTATTGTGTTGGATGAAATCAGATTCAAAGCACAGTGCAGAATATGGTAACACATGGATGGCTTTGGGGTGAATGTGACAACCATCATAGGACATTTTTTTAAAAAAAATCACTCATTGCCCATTCTTTCCCAAAATGGGTGGCAGGGCCCCTGGTGTGCCACAAGGCATGACATGTTTTTGGCCTACAAAGGCGGGCATGACAGAAATAGTTGGGGAACCATTGCTCTAAACAATATGAGGAAGGATAATTAAAGGTTTGAAAATTAAAAAATCCATTCAGCTTTTTGAAAAGTTGTTTCTATGCTGTCAGTTTAATGCCGGCCTTACACCAAACAATTTTTCAAGCGATTTCATTTTGGCAGACAAATTTCCAGTGGTGTGCACTCATGTTATCTCAATTGTTTGATGTAAGGTAGACATAAAACTCAGTCCGAGCTATCTTAGATTAGTCTTTTTCCTGTCTGATTGTTCTTACAAAAATATGCATATTTTATGTTATCCCAAGTTTTCAGTCTTGGCTCATGCAAATAGTGAAGTTCAATGAAGTGATCATTGTCAACAACCAATAGCTACACTCTCTCCAGCACCAAACAAGAAGCAGTAAACTAGGTAGACAGTAAACATAGAGGGTAGAGGCAATAATGTTAACAAGTCCCGGTTCTCTTGTGCTCTGGAGAATGAGGGTTGGTGTTTTAGCCGGTGTGTATCTGATTCACCTGCTGGCACTTATTTTAGTGAGAAATCTAAATTTTTACCTTTCATTCTAACGGTCTCCTCCTAACCAACAGAGGCTGGTGCGAGTTGAGGCGACAAAATCCAAAATGTAAATTTTTTATCTGTAGGGAATGTATTGATGCTGAATTGGCAAAAATACAGTCAACATATGACCTTTTATCCTGTGTTTCTACAGTTATGTGTTTTTGTGGACATGTCAGGAAATGTTAATATGTCATATTCCTTGAAAGGAGTTTGGAGTTATATTTTTCACCGGAAGCAGCCCAAAGAATAATCTCAAAAGGCTTTTCAAAGTCCTCTGGTGTATGGTAGGCATTAGAAGCATTTTATATTAAACAAGCCAAACTTTGCCTCTTATACACCCCTTACTCTTTGATTAAGCCGCCCTACTTGACTTTATCAAAGAGGAAGGAAAAACAAAAGGTCAAGGAATCAAAAAGTTAGCATGTGAGGTGCAGCGACCCTGCTCAATTGTTAATGAACCACAGTGAGGAGCTGTAAAGGTGCTGAGTTTCACTCCTGCAACACCAGTTAGCACAAGTGATGAGGCCCATTAGAGCTTTGGGTGTAACGTGAGAAACAGTTGGTCCCGGGAGTTAAGCTGACACTCTGAGAGGTGTGTGTGACACAACTCTGATATCAGGCTACATAAATCAGATGTGCAAGTCAAGAAGTACTGCCCTGTAGCTGCACAGTAGCATGTGGATGTGTTAATTTGAATAATTGATACGTGTGGCATTAGCCCAATGAAATAGGAGTGATTTCGCCTAATCTCTTATATGCAGTTTAATATATTCTAAATGGTTAGTCAAAACCTATTGAATTGGAGATCTGTCTGCTTTGTGTGGGTGATGCTGAAGTCAGTGCGGTTTGTAACTCAGCACTTTGGATCGCGGATGTGCTCCTAGCTCCCACTGTTGTCTCCAGGCCCTGCCCACCTGCTCCCAGAGGTGCAGTGGTCAGACTGACACATGAGCTGCTGACATGGTGGCTCACTTTGCACATTTCCCTCTCTCCCCTGGGTTGTCTTGCCAGGCAACGCAGCTCCTCACGCTCCTCATATCTCATTTGTGTGCGCACCTTTTCACTGTTTGTGTTATCAGCACAACCAAAGCTTCTGTGAGCTGTTTTTCTTTTCAATTTTTTATTTTTTTTTCATCAGCCTTTGACACACAATGTTTATTCACACATTTCAGCCCGTGCCATGGCAGCTGGTGTCAGCATACTGAGTGACCTGCCTTACTCCATGAGTGGAGCTCGCAGTGGAGAGATCAGCACAGAAATGGAGACAGGTAGGAGAGCTCTGCCACACAAAAACAACACAAGAAAGCTGATTGATTTTTGTATTTTTTTATTTTGCAAACAAAAGCACATGCATGTAGACTTGAAATGGTTTGATTCCATGTAGATAAATTGTCTTTTTATATCATGTTGAAATGCTGAAGAAGATATGAATTATAAATCAGACAATATTTTTTTTTAATGTTGGCTCACAGGGTGACAATTTGCAGGTCAGCTCTAGCACCGGGACAAAAATTTCAGATGAACAAAAGTGATTTATTTATCATTAGAAGATGTTTTTCATGTAGCTGGTTTACTGTAAATTGGAATGTAAGATGGTTATACAGTGGTATACTTCAGACTTGATCACGGGCACAGTAGATTAATTATCTGACAAGGATTGATACTAAAGTATGTTGTGATATCCTTACAGGTTAACACCCATCCACGCTATTTACATCAGTGTTAGAAAACACCAGTATCTTTTTAGTAGTAATGCTGTTTATCAGTGTTTTGTTAATAAGCCATCTGTCATCAGGGATGCCACAGGTGTTGTGAAGCATTGTCAGGTCTCTTAAATACACATAAACATGTCAGTATGGGCTACCCTGATAGGGATTCATGAAGCAAGTGTATTCTCTGCATTTTTTTTACATATGGCTTCAATAATTAATACCTATATGATATACTCTGAGCTGAAGTTATACTTTTGACAATGTGTCTCCTCTGGAGCGAATTTCTTGGTTTTGAAAAGCATTATGCAAAATAAATCTGTGCTTTTTTAAATTTGCCAAATATTAACTCAATAAAGAAAAAGAGCAAAGAAAACTTGATCATAGTAAACTGTTTTATATAATTGAAAATCAATTAACAACCTAAACTACCAACTATGTAACAGTAAGTTATGTAAGTAATGAGTGTAAGTGATGAAAACCTAAAATAAATGAACATTATAAATGATTTAGTTGTATGTTTTTATAATAATACTGTAGGCCACATAGAGAAAGCCATTTTTGTGGGACTTGGTTACAGAACTGACACTTGGATTTAGCATTTCCCTTCTTCACCACACTTAATGGGATATTCTATAAATATAAATCTATTTGTCAGCTGTAGCTAAGTGATATTTCCCTTATAGTCCAAATTTTGTCCACAATTTTTACATTTTTCCAGTCTTAATTTCAGAGGAAAAATAGTGTTCCTCGGGTCCTGATTATATGACTATAAGCCAAATTCAAGAAGAGAGGTAGAAACAGAACAGAAACAAATGGCTGATTTTCAGTGGAATAGATTTTGTGTCCAGTCATCTAAAGGTTTCTGCTGCAGCCCTCTCTCATCTTTGCTGTTTGTTAGTCTGCCTGCTGCTCCCACACACTGAGAGCCAGCAGTATCATTTCACCTTTTGGCTTCAGTTTGATGGAGGACTGGCTGCTGAATGCTCGAGCAGACTTAAAGCACAATGTCAGTATTATAGTTAAATAGTATTGTCTTAAACCAGGTGATACAAGTTGGGACATTGTTACAGCACTTTTGTTATTAATGAAACAAAAGAAGTATACAAAAATATATGTGTTTTTTTTTAAATAAGGCTGTGATATTTTAAAATGTATGCCCCATGAAACAACCTAGTATATCCAGCTGGTTCCAGTTTTAAAACTGAATGCCATCAGACAAAATCAATAAGAATTTGTTGCTACATAGATTGTTGATATTTTCTCTTTGTGATTTGTTAATAGAAAAAGGTGAACTCATTCTGAAAATAATCTACAAATGTATTTCTAGAAAAATGCTAGCATGTTTAAAAGGATGTGTCATATTAATATGGTGTTATTCAATCAAATGTCTGATCCTTGTGCGATTAGTGTTATGTAAACCACTTTGCTGTTGAGAGTTAAGTCGTACATGCTCTGTGTCCAGGGCTGTACGCCACCAGATGCGTGGCCTTTTAAGCAAGCAAGTACAGCATTTTCCTCTTTCATTTACAAGCTGCCTGCCTCAGATCAATGTGGTGTGTGTGTGTGTGTGTGTGTGTGGGTGGGTGCAACATTCGCCCCCATCTACCTCCCACTGACGACTTTGGAGATGGTTGTCATGGTGACACTTCAAATGCTGCTGATGAACTGATGGGTTGTATTTGCCTGTCTTTGCCAACGGGTCATTGTCGTGTGATGATTCACCATAGGCACTGAGCTGTGGAGCTTTTGTTAGTAAAGAGACTCTCGCAGTGCAGGCAGCAGCACAGTCCGCACTCTGAGATGCAGCGGCACCGAGGACGCCACTCTGTAAGCGGGGAGATGATGGGCAGCATGAGGAGGCACAGCCGCAGGCACTCAGCCTCGGACGTCCTGCTGAAGGTCCTGCAGCGCAGACGCAACTCTGCCCTTGAGATCCTCTCCTCCTCCTTCCACCGAGTCATGGTGGCTGTCAGCGTGAACCAGCCTCAGCCTCCCACTGAATACAGGATCAGGAGATGTAACGGCACTGGAGAAATATGACTTGACAAGGAAAGCATGCACTCAGCACTAATGAGTCTTGTCAAATTGTTCTTATGTTTCTTTTTTTTCCCTGTTTTTTCTGTAGCCAATACTAGGGTCCCCACAGCAAAGTACACCAAGATGGGGGAGACCTTGAGGCATGTCATCCCCGGTCACATGCAGTGCTCCATGGCCTGTGGAGGGAAAGCCTGTAAATATGAGAACCCCTCTCGCTGGAGTGATGAGGAGCAAGCCGTCAAAGGACTCTACTCGTCCTGGTACATTTGCCAGTCTTACCACTAGCTTTCACACAGACCTCAATGTTAATGTACTTTACCTCTCAGTGCTGTGCTCAATCTGTGCGGGTCACTGAAGTCCACATCAATAATTACATAAAAAAGCCAATACATTTGTTCTTGTTTTGTTATGCAGTATGATCTGGTGGTAAAATGGAATCATTGAACAAGGGAGAGCTTTAGTTTAACTGCATCAGTGTGTTTGCAGGGTCATTTAATATCTCTTTTCTAAGGGTCTTTAAAGCTGTGTTTAACTTGCTAAACAGTCCTAATTCAATTTAATTTTTTATGATTTTGCTGTATATACCACACCTCCCCCTAACTTGTCATATTCTCCACTTACAGGATTACTGACAACTTGCTAGCTATGGCAAGGCCTTCCACTGAAATCATAGAGAAATATAATATAATTGAACAGTTTCAAAGGTACAGTAGTCTCCCTCTTTCATCCCTCATTTGGTTTATTTGATTCTTTATTAACATTTAGATTAACAGTGAAATGGAGGTTGGTTGTTGTCAGTGCTCACGTGCAGTGCTGTGATGTCATGTTGTGTTGATTTGTGGTGATCTGTACGGTGACACAGACCTGTTGCTGTGCTCAGGTGTGGTTTGAAGACCATTATTAACCTGCAGCGGCCCGGAGAACACGCCAGCTGTGGCAACCCACTGGAGCAGGAGAGCGGTTTCACGTATCGACCTGAAACCTTCATGGAGGCAGGCGGTGAGTCTCTATATCCACCCTCAGCAACACATACTGAAGAATCCCTAAACACAGGACACAAACCAATAAACATATCAAGTTGTAGTTCAGAAATACAGATCAGGTGATTTTGACTGTAATAAACATGAACTAAATGAAGGAATATGTTCTGAAGATGAATGTGATGGGAATGATCTGATACAGTTACAGGAACATGCTCACAATACATTGTATTTCACAAGAAGCCTTAACATCTAAGAGTAATATTTAGACCTACCTCCTGCTACATGTAACTGTTGCTTATGTAAGTGATAACTGTCAAAAACTCGAGGAAAAGAAGTTCTGCACTTTAGCAGCTTAATTACAACAATTAAAATGTAGCAAAAAGCGCTAGCTAGCTAACAACTATCCATAAACTAACACAGACACATGGATGCTTTACATTAATGAACTACGAGCAAGATTTTAGCATCTTCACCGGTTCCCTCACCCAAACACAGCGTCAAGTGGTTGAATCGATGAGAAGCTTGTTGTGCTTCTGTATGATCCAGCTTCCACTGTTACAGGGGACAGCTTACTGACGTAACCACACTGTGGGAGGAGTAGAGCTTATCTTTGCATTTTGGAGCGACAGATGCATTTACAGCTTTCCAACATGTGGCTAAAGTGCGTTTTGATCATATTTCTGTCAGCTGTGAAGTGTAGTGGCCTGAGGGTGTTTACATTGTTGATTGCTGTCTGATTGGACGTTACTAGCGATGTTTCCTGGCAACCAGTTTTCATTGCTTCATTCATTCAAACCTGTATTTATGACTCGGGGAATCATTTGAGGTAGACCTTCATTTTCACATTTGCCGAGCATGAACAAAGACATCAAACAAACAAGCAATCAATAAGAAAAGCAATTAAAATAAGTTAAAACAGGGGCGAGCTGTAGCTCACCTGGTAGAGTGTGTGCCTCAGGTAGGCTGAGTCCTTGCAGCGGTCTGCGTGTCTTCTCCCTTCTTTCTGCCCCCCCCTTCCTGTCATTCTCAGGTTGTCCTATAATAAAAAAGGCAAAAGCCTGGAAAATAATCTTTAAAAAAAAGTTAAAACATTCAATCAATCAATAAGTAAAACAGTTAAAATGGAAACAAAATCAGTTAAACAGTAACAAGCTGATAGTGGTTATTAAGTATAAGCCCAAAGCATCTAAGGGACATAATGATGTTCAGTGTTAGGTCATGTTGCAACAGATTACACGAGTCTGCTGCAGTAATTCTTAAAGCGGTCTTTCCATGATCCCTCATGGCATGAGGTACTTGACGAACCAACCAGTCACTGGAGCTCTTTCCACATTATTTTGTACAAGACAAAGAGGTCACTGACTAGAGTATAGCGATAAAAAATGAGTCTCTATGGAAGACATTTCATTTGTATTTTATAATTGTACATCAGAATGTGCAGCAGTAAGCAGGTATTTGGTGAGGGATGAAGGTAGATTTAACATTTTCCCCAGACCATCAATGTTTATGTTTTGCCCCTCATCAAGAACGGATGTGACCCTTAGTAACCAAGTCATTAACAAGGGATTCCACATATGTTATGTCTTTGGAGGGTGACAGTCTTGATTCTCCTTCCTAACAAGCTCTCCTGAGATCTTTACCCAAGTAACCTCATCAAAGCATCAGCTGCATTTTCAATGGTGCTTTCTGTCATTTGACACTCGGTAAAGACTGCAGTATGTAAACAATGGCTTGTTATTTTGCTGTACGTCTTTATCATGCAGTCCCTCAGTGTAGATATTTCATCAAAAAAAAAAAGAAATCCAGCTCTGTAGTCCCTTTCAGACATGATGCTCTTTATGTAAATATAATGGCAATTTAATATGACAGTTTCATGTCTGAATAAGCACTGAGTTAGAGCTATGATTTGGCCCCAACAAAATCAGGCTTGACCCAACATGGACCCACGTAGTTTCTGTCCAAGCCTCTCCGAGCCCGAACCATAACAGTAATTTCTGGCCCAAGCCAGATTAAAAACCTCCATTTCCATTGTAAATGTTTTTAGTATTAAAACATTTATTACAGGCCAAAGTCAGCTTTGACACAAACTCCAGCATACACCTTCTCCTGATGTTCAGCACTGCCCAAAAACTGTCATATGCCATATATATTATATAGAGATTATATAAAATTTATCCTCATTAATGAGAGGCAGGAGTTGGGATGGGTTAATGCCAGCACAGTCCTTACATTACACAGACTTAAAGGTATGCACTTATCCATTAAAGTCTGTTTCCAGGTGTTGGAGAGCTCTACAGCATATGTGAAACAAGTAAAAGAAAGCCATTAGTGTGTCCAGAGGGAGCTGTGTGAAGTCTGATTATGTCACTTGAGTTGGCATCAGTTGGGGCTGAAGACTACAATTTTTAAAAGTAAAAAACAGAGGAACATTGGAAAGGAAAAAAGACAGTATCTCTGCTTCTGTTGCATCAATTTTGATTCTTTTTACTGATCATCATGAGCCTGACCATAGATAATCTTTTAATAGATAGATTAACTTAACAGTGTTCCGTTTTATAATGTCTAAAAAAAGACTTAAGTAGATACTGTGAGCTCTGAATTTTTCTGGCTTTGTGTATTTCAGTTTATTACTACAACTTTGGGTGGAAGGATTATGGCGTGGCATCTCTGACTACAATCCTTGACATGGTGAAAGTCATGTCATTTGCTGTCCAGGAGGGGAAAATGGCGGTCCACTGCCATGCCGGTCTTGGAAGAACAGGTTTGTAACACTGGCAATTTGGCATTGCTTAAATCTGAATCGCTTATAAAATAATAGGTTTGTAATTACCTTTTTTTTTTTTTCATCATGTAGGTGTGTTGTTGGCTTGTTACTTGGTTTTCACGTCCCGGATGAGCGCTGACCAAGCCATCCTGTTTGTGCGAGCCAAGAGGCCCAACTCCATCCAGACCCGAGGCCAGCTGCTGTGCGTCAGGGAGTTCGCCCAGTTCCTAGTTCCTCTCCGAAGCGTCTTCTCCTGTGCAGAACCCAAAGCAAGTGCTGTCACCTTGTCCCAGTACCTTACTCGGCAGCGCCACCTGCTGCACGGCTACGAGGCTCGACAGATGAAGAACGTGCCAAAGATCGTCCAGCTGGTGTGCAGGCTCCTCGTCGACATTGCCGCCAACAGACAGGTGGTGATCGAGGAGGAGTGGTTGGAGATCCCTGACCTCACAGCTGAGGTGGAGAAGACTGTGTCCCAGCAGGCCCTTCAGCAGCTCGGAAAGGAGATGAGGGGGAAGGGGATTCCTGTTCCACCTTGTTCATCTAATCCTCTCAGTCCAGCTGCTCTGCAGTCCAGACCTCTTCATGATCAACCTCTTGTCAGTGATAATGAGCTGGACCCTCTGTGGAGGCAGCAGAATGTAGAAAGCCCTCTGCCGTCCTCCCTGTCCAACAACAGGAGCCTCAGTTACAGTGACTCGGTCCTTGACAAACTTGGATCACAGCATTTAGGAGACCTGAAGAGCAACAAACCAATAAACTACCTGATCAAACATTCTTTGTCTCACAGCAGCCTTACAGTCTCAGTCCCTCCCAGATTTTATGATCTCTCTCCTCAGGACATTATCCGCAGGATTCAGGACCCCAATACAGACGCAAAGCAAAACAGGGGATCCCCCTCATCAAAAAAGCAACTCTACAGGGGGCATCAGAGTTTGTCTTTAGATCTGTCAGAGCAGAGAAGGAGATCTCACTGTAACACCTCCCTGCCAGCCTTATCAAACAAGTGCAAACTGGTAACCAGTGAGGAGCAGCTCGGTGTGGATGTGTCAGCAGGTGATGCACCAAGAGAGATTCCCTTCATTACCCTCCAGTCTGAGCTCTCCCCAGAGAGCAGGCGCCTGCTGGTGGCCAGAGCTCTGGCCATGGATCTGACAGACAAGGATTTTACCTTGAAGGTCTCAATGTGGCAGGTAGCGTACCTCATCAAATACTCTCAAATATACCATGTAGTAACATGTAGTGATACAAAAATACTCCTGTAAAACCATAACATGTTGTATAGACACTCCTATTTTTATACGAATTAGACACACATGATATACAGTAATGTGTTTAACAGTGAGAAGAAATACTTTACCCCTCAAATAATCATTTGTATATCAATTACTCACCCTGTGTTATGTTAAATTCATGAAGAAAACTGTTTGTCACTCATGCCTCTAGTGAATGAAGAGTCCAAAAACTGAATTTGATGAAATTATTGATGAAGTCATAGGCATCCCTGTTAAACAACAGCAAAATTATATAAAAACATCTGTTTACAACTCTCATACAACATGTGCACTATAATCCAAGTCTCATTGTTCAAACTGTGTACTCAATACTTCCCAAACAGACAGCCTTTTCTGTGGAATTTAAAAACTTCAGACAGTAATTTAACCTTGCTGAACATGGGTGCTGTTGGTCTTCGACTGCCTAGATCGGTTTGTTTGTTATTTTTTGACTTTGGTGTTTTAAAGGATTAGTTCAGATTCAGCCACAGTAACACAAACTGACTGATTGAGGCAGCGGTAGCCCAGCAGCTTTAAAGAGAGCATAAGCTCTCTTAGAGATAAGCCCTATCCTATTCCTATTTTGGTTGCACAATGGTTCATGCACTTCCTTTGTGCTGTAAATCGAGCCTTCCTTTTCCCGAGAGATCATATCCAGTGGCAGACTGAGTTGCAGGGAATGGTAGAGAACCAATCCAAACACCGATGGTGTCATTATTCTTAAGCTACAGACATGTACTTCATAATGATACGTTAGAGCAAAAAATAATACTTTAATGACATCATAATTAACTCAGAGATGTTTTCCTACAATTACATCACTTACTGTTGCACACCAGGTTCCTTATATCATGCAAGCTGTCTTTAAGTGTCTGGTCATGTCTGAATAAAGCTGTAAGGAGCATTTAAGTAAGTCAACAGTATCTGAGTTCCAAAAGCTATTTTATTTCATGACAGGCAGCAGTGTTGCATATCCCATGTCTGAAAAAGGCTAAAGTAAAACTGGTGATCACATCTGCCAGTCACATGAGGTCACTTAATCTAGAGCTGCAAAAGAGGCACTCCCTCTTTTCACTGAGCCATGTGGCATTGCTCAGCTCTTCAGCTAATGTTCTGAGTAAAAAATATCTTTTCCACAGTTCAGTGTGTGTTATGTAAGTTCATGTAATGCAGCATAAATTCAGAGCTACCATGTATCACATCCCCTTATAGACTGTGCTCATTGTTCATTAATGAACAGACAGATCCATAACTTTACATTTTCAGTCCGTTGTTTTCCCTGATGTAAAGCTGCATTTCTTGCCTAGTGAAGCTTCATTTCAATCAGTTTATCGTCAGAGTGCTGTTTGTTGTGATGTGCAGACGGAGCTGAACTCCAGAGAGGGAGCGTGGGAGAGGCTGTGTATGGAGAGAGATCCTGTGGTCCTGTCCAGTCTGATGTGGTCGTGGCTGGAGCAGCTCAAGGATCCAGTCATCAGCAGTGAGGATGTAAAAGCACTCAGTGAGAAAAATGTAAACCCACAGAACGCCCTCGACTCACTGGAAAAGGTAGCTGGGTTATGTATCTGCCACACCATCCATCTCTGAAGCAAACACTAATAACAGACACTGACACTGTGTAACAAAGTGTCCAGTAACACTGTAAAACTAATTATAATCCTGGTGATTTGTATATTTAAATGCTGTTTTAATTGTGGGTGGCACTTTTTTGATGAACAAGCCCATATTGATGCTTTTTAATACACTCTGGCACCTTATTGACATGCAAAGTACAAAAAAATGTATCACTTTATTGTCATTGCGAATTAGAAAATGGTTGATAGCGACGTCACTACTAGTTATGACTCACATATTTAAAGCAGTTTGAATCCAAGCCATTGGACTGTCTTTTATTCATATGATGTGATGCTGTCATTGCTTTTATAAGAAGTGTGAAAATGTTGCCATGTAATCTGATAGCATGGTACATCCTTCTCCTTCCTGCTGCCAGGACCACAGACTCACTTTGCTGTGTATCCTTGACTGTGCTGCTCATCTCCTGCCAACACCCGAAGAAGTGGAGACTAGTTTTCTCAACCAGTTAATAAAAGTGTTTACGAAGGTGAGTATTAACAGACAGTTTATACTTAGTTTATTAACATGTTTTACGTGCAGAAATTAGGTCAATCAGCTGCTCCATCCGTTGATTGGCTGTTTGAGATCAACTGATGTAGCTGGGATGTGAGCTCAGCTTGACATTGTGTCCTGCCTGAAGTAACACTATGCTCAATTTTTCTTTTTTCTTCAGATTGACCCTGCCGCGGAGAAGAACGAGTCTTTATACAAGACACTGAAAGCAATCCTGACTCCCATTCTCCATGAGCTGTGTGACAAAGCTGTGGAGGAGAATGAAGACTCCTGATGCAGCCTCAACAGGACCAGCCTGACAAGAGGAAGACTCACAAACGGGGTTCCACTCGCATTTTTTGGGCATTACTGTATTTAAAGCCAATTCTTTGCATCAGATACTGCTGAGATCTGCCAATCTGTAGTCTTTCTAGATATTTGAAGACCATGTAAAGTGGTTTAGCATTTCATTTTTTCCTTTAAAGCTCTTAATAGACTCTAAGCACTGCCATTCTCTCTGTTAATGTGCCACTGTGCTCACTTTGAACGCATTTGTTTGTCATCTGTTGTATTGTAATATTTCCAAGGGACTAGATGTTGCTTTTATTACAGAACTGTTAGCTAGCAGGAAAATGACTGAGAAACGTTCTCATGATGTTGATGTAATGTTATTTAAATGTGTAACTCAGCTTTCAAAGCTGTTATTTCTTATTTAAACCAAAATATGTTTTTACACTGTGCAGATGCTACGATGTGTCTTATTTATTCCGATCTTTGAAATGCAGCAGTTAGTTTAATGACTATAGCCTGACGACAAGTTGTGAGGTTGCTTTGTTTATGTAGAATGTAAAGTGTTTTCTTAGAGTCAAATGCAAACTGTGGCCACTGTTATGGCAATGCAAATTCGACAGGCCACAGTGCATTTGCTTTTTCAATCAATTTTTATCTTAATACTGTGTGTACCAAAAAACCTCTCACTGCACTGTTCTGTTGTACATGCATTTGTCGAACATCAATCTGCCTCCACTGTTGCATCTAGCAAAATGCTGTCTGCCTCAACTCAAATGGCCTCTGCTTGGACTGTCATGCTGCTGTGTGTAACATTGCCTCGCCTGTGTGTGTGTGTGTGTGTGTGTGTGTGTAGCCGTTGAGACGAGTCAGTGGCCACCTCTCACCTCATATATGGGTACAGTGTAATGTAGATCTGCTGACACTCGTGAATGTGGAGCACTGATGATAATAATAATGATATGAAGGACATGAGACGTCGTACTGTGGCGAATTTTCAATAAGCACTATTTTTTCATTGTTACAACGGCCTACTTCTTACAGAATTAAACACAACTTACTGCAAGCTATGTGAAGAGTGTGTGTGAGTCTTTATGGAGGTCTATCACTTACCTGCAGCTGAACATACAACTCAGGCAGAAAGGGAAGTGTGCCCCCTGGTGTTGACACAGTAGTCAAACATCCAAACCCATTTCATTTCAAACAGGTATTGACTGTGTGAACATTCATCTTCATCCTCTTGAGGGTCGGGGGGGGGGGGGGGGGGGCTGGAGCCTATCCCAGCTGACATCGGGCGAGAGGCAGGGTACACCCTGGACAGGTCGCCAGACTATCGCAGGGCACACCTACAGACAATTTAGAGTTATAAATTAACCTAGTCCCCAATCTGCATGTCTTTGGACTGTGGGAGGAAGCTGGAGTGCCTGGAGAGAACCCACGCTGACACGGGGTGAACATGCAAACTCCACACAGAAGGGCTCCCACGCCCAGAATCGAACCAGCAACCCTCTTGCTGTGAGGCGAGAGTGCTAACCACCACACTACCGTGCCGCCCCTGTGTGAACATAATAAATAAAAAAATATATTATTTTTATTAACTATTATATAATATTAAAAATAAATAATAAAAGAAATCCAACATCCTTTAACAAATACTGTCAAGAGGAGGAGTTGAACACCTTGTTATTAACTGCAGGAAATATCAAAGAAAGGGGGATCTATAACATTTTGTATAAGAAAGTAAATCACAAATCAAGCTGGGGGCTTTGATTTTCTGCACATGGATGTATTTACACTGCTCAAAAAAATTAACGGAACTCTTAATGGTCACAGTATAACAGGATAACAACTCAGTTAAACTTCAAGAATGGCAATCTGTCCATTCAGGAAGCACAAGTGATTGTGAATCAGTTTCACCTGCTTTGATGCAAATAAAAGTGACAGCAGGTGCAATGTAGAGGCAAAAGCAAGACAACTCCCATAAAGGGAATGGTTTCACATCTGGTGGTCACAGACAGTTGCTCTCTCCTTATCCTTCCTGACTGATTCTTCTCTAGTTTTGTGTTCTGCTAGTGTCCTTGTCACTACTGGTAGCACAAGGTGGTACCTGCAGCCCGATCAGGTTGCACAGGTAGTCCAGCTCCTCCAGAGTGGCACATCCATATGTCCATAAGGTTTGCTGTGTTTCCCAGCACAGTCTCAAGAGCATGGAGGAGATACCAGGAGACCAGCCATTACACAAGGAGAGCTGGACAGGGCTGTAGAGGGGCATCAACCCAGCAGCAGCAGGACCAATATCTGCTCCTTTGTGTGAGGAGGAACAGGGGGAGCATTGCCAGAGCCCTACAAAATGACCTTCAGCAGGCTACTGGTGTGCATGTGTCTGACCAAACTGTCAGAAACAGACTGCATGAGGGTGGCAGGAAGGCCCAACGTCCTCTAGTTGGACCTGTTCTCACAGCCCAGCACCATGCAGCTCACCTGGCATTTGCCAGAGAACACCAGGATTAGCCGCTGGTACCCCATTCTCGTCATAGATGAGAGCAGGTTGACACTGATGTGTGATTTAAGTGTTCCCTTAATTTTTTTGAGCAGTGTACTTATTTATGATTCACAAATACACACATACATAGCCATTGCAGTTATTGCTGTAGTGTACACTCCGAAACAGCAGGAGGAGTAATGCGCATTTAACGTCAGTGTAACCTACGCAACAAACCACGAAGAAGAAGCAGTCGGAGGGTGGAGGAGCATTTCGACATGGCAGACAGGTGGGTAGACTGTATTAATCATACATTTTTTTAAAGAAACAACCTCAGTGCCCGGACATGTATTCTTTAAAACGCTTTATAATAACAATCGGTGTGATTTTGTAGCGAGAGAGCCAGCTGCTGTTCTTTTATCCGACGTTTGCTTTTCTGGACAACCATGCTGGAACGTGCTGCTAGCTAGCTGTTAGCTCGATATGGTTAGCTAGCAAGTTGTAAGGAGTGGTTAACTGACGTAGCTGGCAGAGTGCGGTGCTGCGATTAAAGCACATTAGATATTATGCTTTTAATTACCACATTTAGCAGCACTTTCCTAAAGGTGAAAATATCCATATAAAATGTTGTGCTTCTTAAATGCCCAGTCACGTTGGCTAATTATTAGTACTAGCTAGCTCGTTAGCTTCCATTGCCTGTTGAAGGAGTGTCGGTGCTGGTCTCAGTAACTTCTGATGTTATACGGTTATTGAATTTTGTCAACCTTCCCTGAACTACAAGCATGTCAAACAAGCAAAATACCAGAACACGCCCTGTGGAAATAATATTTTATATCATTATGATGTTGTGGGGCAGCACTGGGCACATGCTAGTGTCATGAATTGAAGGGTTGCTTCCCTTCATGTGGACAATGACTAACATCCGTGTTTGCTTAGAGGTTAAAGGAGATTTGGGTGTTAACATTGGGTAAGGTAGGCAGCTGGCCTTCCTGCTAGCAGCTGGAAATAACCCTCCCCTGTCTGGTGCAGACATGTCTGCATTGTAATGGTACTGGCTGATTATTGCACTCTCATGGTATAATTTCACATCCTCATTATAAAGTTACTCACTCCTCCAGCAAACAGAATGTTGTTTAGTGGCCAAACATTATAAAATTGAACTGCTTGTGGTTTAAGATAATTTTCAGACAAAACCAGCCATTTGAGGAAGTCATCCTGGGCTCTGGGAGATTTAACATGTCCTAGTCCAAAGAATACATCGGCAAATTTCATAATCATTTGTTTGATTTGTTCACTTCATTGTCAAGCAATATTCTAAAATTTATTTTATGTCCCTGGATGTCAGCTAAATACAAAAATGCAAAACATTTAACCAGGCAAGAAAACAATACTACAAAGCACATCAGACATTATAAAAATGAATGCAGTGCAACAGATCAATCATTCCTCATACGTTCAGTGTTAGACCCACAACCACTGAGGCTACTTGGAAGCAATACTCTGATTTAATAGGTTGACAGACTGAGGAACAAAAGAGCCCCACAGCCTGTTCAATCAAGCCTCCGGGAACTCAGTGTGTGAAAGGGATCGGATGTGATATTACCTGCCAGAGACAACATTCTTGTAGTATACACAGCTTAATAACGTGACGCATTTGAATCAAGTTTCCTTGAACTTTAATGATAGATGGAAAAAAATGCTACGTAGATCAACAGTGTTGGTGCTCAAAGTAATCACCTGCTCAGTTGAATCAAATTTGATCCAGACACATCACATCTCGTTATCAGTGTAGTTACTGGATGATGGTTTAAACATCCCCTTGCTCATTTAATGTGTGACCCCTGCTGTGGCACCACTGCTTGATTCCTCTGAAGCTTAATCAGCATAATATATTTCATAAAAATGTAATATTGTCTTCTAATGTCAGCAGAGGCCCTGTTTATTTGAGGGAAGGCGGGGCGTCCCCAAATCGGTGCAGGATACCCTGGTCTGCTTTAGTCAAATAAAATTTACAGCTAAAACTTTAAAGAAAATGAAGGCAAAATGAAACACTAAAATTCATCAAATGTTCAAATCAGTTGTGGCAAACCATACTCTTGGCACACATTTGAATATATTTTAATTTTTTAATAATGTCTGTCCGAATTGATGTGGATAACTGAAGTAAACAGAACGTTTTATCCGGATGTTCGGCGTGCATTTTGCAGCACAATAGTTGATACGTTGCCAGCTGCTGTCCATGGTCCTGAACTTCAAATATACATCCAGACTGTCCTCTGTCATGTTGGGTGTGTTTTAGTTTGTATCTACGTAGACTGGCATGGAGCAGTTTGTGGTTGATCCGTCCCTAAATTAGTCGTTTTTCCAGACGGGGCGCTGGATGAAATTGTGCAGAGGTGCCCAAAGAGCAACCACATCAGTCATGGGGAGCAACTCATTTTCTATTGCTCCCTTCTGTTACACTCAGCTCTCTAGCATGAGTATCTGCCACATACTAGAGGTTATCATTCCTTCCCTTAAAACTGTAGATGTTGGGGTCAGTTCTTGTTGGCTCTGATTGCAGTCGCTTGTTTCCTCTAACAAACTGCATCATGGTTCTCTTGGAAGAGGCCTGAGACTAGGGCTGTTCCCACTTTATTAATTGGCCTTAAAGTAAGTTTATAAACACTCAAGAGTTGAAATACCCTGCTTTGTTCATACATGTTAAAAACCTGCCTTGGGTGTGAATATCATTGATGTAGAACCTAACTTCTCATGACCAATGTGACTCTCTCTCCACAGCTCAAGGTCCCAGCTGTCCATGTCAGGAGTCTCTTCTTCATTAAATCTGCCCTGGTCTTCACTTTCACTGCAGTAAAGAGCTCTGTTTGCACCGTGGGATGAGGTAGTAGGTTGTATAGTTTTAGGGTCACACCCGCACTGGGAGATAACTATTCAACCTACTGTCTTTCTCAACGTGTCAAACACACATCTCGGACAACCCTCCATGTCCTCTGAAGGCCAGCTCTCAGTCAGTGCTCACATGGATCAAGATGTTTTTGTTTGCTCTACAGCAGATTTATCCCAGTTGCTCACACGGTGTGAGGTAGTAGATTGTATAGTTGTAGGGTAGTGATTTTGCCCTGTTTGGAGATAACTATACAATCTATTGCCTTCCCTGAGGAGTGGCATATCTTCAGTTTTGTCCATATTGAATTATATTCATATGTTAATCTTGAAAGAGAGCTTCAGGGACCACGAGACCCTCTGAGGGTGTTCAAGACGTCCCAAAAGACACGGCATGCTTCCTCTGTAAACTCTCCTTTTGCAGTGTATCTGATTTTTGGTTGTTTTTACATAGTTTTGTCTGTTTTTGTTTTGATGTTATGTTAACTTTAAATTATGTTCAGCTGTCTTGCTCAGAGAGTTAGTTCGATATTTCCACATTGCAAAACACAGGATTGTTTTTGGTTTGCTTTTGGTTTTGCTGTGATTTGTGATGTATTTTTGGCTGTCACATAGAATCCACTTTGATACAAAATTATCTGAACATTTTTTTGCCGAAATGTTGTCAATGTGAACAAAACCTATAACTAAAATAAAATCTGAATCAGTGAGTAATTCTGGACCAACACTTAATCAGCATGGTACTAAATATGGATGTTCATTACTGGAAAGTATCCTGTCTCTAAAAACAAGGGGTACAGTAGCTGTCCAGACTCTTTCAAGTAAATGACAAGATTTATTTGTTGTCACTGTACAATACAGGGTTGGACAACAAAATGTACATCTAGTCTGTGCTTCACAAAAACAGCAGTGATTCCCTGTAGTGCATTTTTTAACAACCACAAAGAATGTAAACAGCAAAACACTGGTGAATTCTCTGGGCAGATCATTGCAAACTTTAAATATGATCACCCCACGCAGCTGGTGCCTCCTCTTTAAGCCTGAGTCTGGCACTTTGTAAATGTTATCTGCCTCCAGCCAGTTTTGCGAAGATGGATTCCCAACCAGGCGAAGCAGGGGAATTCCCTGAAGCTTCATGTTCACTGTGTGTCAGCTGCTTTATGCTTTGATTAAAACAGGCCAGGGTACAGTATCTACTGTCTTGCATTATTCTTGTAGCCCTGTGTCAGAATTGAGCTCTAACGACCTTATTTTATTAGTTTTTATTGTACACACAGTGCATTATCCCGAATGAAGTTGTGTTTCATCACATTAACACAACTGACAGACCTGTGCCAGGTCATAGTGCCTCAGCATAGGAGCACTGGCTGGTTCCTGTGGCTCTGCGTGTGCTGCACCTAATGGGAACTGAGTGCATTTTTCTTTTAACCCACGCCCCTCTGACAGGTTAATTTGTCCATACACTTGTGAACATGCTGATGGTAGTTACACAGTTGTGTCAATAGATGGTGTTACAGTCCTTTAACTTAAACCATCTTCCCCACACTGAAGACCACCATGAAGGTTGAGTCACTGGAGAAATGCTAGTCATAAATAATTAGAAAATTTGATGTCATTCAGAGGAATAGTTTATATCAATTGCAGTACATATTATTCCTGTTATTGTAGATTTCCAGAGCATTTGATGCATTTCAATAAATAAAGTATTTAGAGGCTTAAATTCTGTTTCTATGTTTAATTTTCCCTGTTTTTCAATATTTTCTGTCCATGAAGTTGTTTTTTCCATTCTAATAGACACTGAATAGTTTAAGTCTTGAAGCTGATGGTGTTTGGCAGACTACCTGTACACCAGCTTGTTCAAAACAAACATGGAAAATAATGATGTGGATCTGTGTGATGTGGAAGAAGTACTCAGATCCATTACTAAAGTAAAACTAGCAATACCACAAATAAAAATACAATTTATACAGTGTATTACAATGACTCAAATGTTCAATCAAATATTAACTTAAGTGGAAGTATGTAAGTATTACAAACAAAATGTACTGATAGTATCAAAAGTAAAAGTACTCTGGTAGAGCTGATTTTATTTTGAATTTTAATCATATTACTTATTACATCATATTACAAATTTCTTGCACTTTACTTGACTGAATTCATTTCATCCAACTTTATACTCCCACTACATAACAGAGGCAAACATACTGTCTACTCCATTTATCTGACAGCTTTAGTTACTTTTAGATTACATTTTTTATACTCGTCCTGTCCCCAGCTCAGCCACGTTATTAACATGATGATCTTATAGAATATGATGCATTGCTGCAGATTTAACCACCCAACAGTATATAAAGGAGTTAAAATAAACCCAAACCTAACCATCTACAGCAGCAAAATGCAACAGCCACATTTATGCAGTAATCCAGAAACATCGTATATAATAGTAAAACACTGACAGGGAACACTTTGCAACAGAATGAGGACTTTTCATACTTTACATTTTTCTGATAATATATAAGTGAGGTTTTGGATGCAGGACTTTTACTTGTAGTGGAGTATTTTCAGTGTGACGTTACTTTTATATAAGTAAAGTACCCAAATACTTCTTTCACTACTGGCTGTTAAAGATGTTCAGATAAATGTAGTGGAGCAACATGTACAATATTTCCCTCTGAAATTTAGTAGAGGCATAAAGTAGCATAAAATGGAAATACTCAAGTAAAGTACAAATACCTCCTGACAGTACTTGAGTACAGCACCTTTAGTGGCCACTGTCCGCTGGTGTTACTGAATAGGTTTAGAAAAGAAGCTCACATCTCATGACGTGATGTGGAGATGGTTCAAAACGTGCCAGGATGACAGTGAGCCGGTGGGAGGGGCTTCACTGCTGGGAAATCAATAAAAAGTGCCGGTAGTCTGTCGACTGTCAGACATGAAGTGATCGCGGATGATCCGGTGTTCGTCCGGGAGAGCGCGTGATATCTAACTGGCTCCTTGTCTCGGCTGAGGTCAGTCAGGTGTGCAGCTGTGTCAGACACAGGGACAGATGAGCTGAGCGTGTACCTGCAGGCTGCTCAGAGGCAGATCCTCTGCAGAACACGCCCTGATAGAAAAGGTAGACTCTCTCTCACACACACATACACACACACACACACATACACACACTGAGCCTGATCACTGAGGAGCCGAGCTGCTTACCTGAAAACAACAGCCCCAATGCTCCACCGCAGGCTCGCACCACCGGACACCTACCAAATGAAATCAGGACGAGTTGGGTTTGTCCCGAGGAGCTTTGTTGGACACCTGGACAGCCCGCGGGACTCGGGGGAGGAGTAAGGCTGGTTGTTGTGAGAGCAGAGCACTAATCCACCGGCTGGGCTCAGCACCATGAGTAGGAAGACACGGCGCTGGATTTTCCATTTTTTCCTGTGCCTTGGAGTATTGTATCTGAAAATCGGGTGAGTTACTGGGATGACCTGCAGGTACCTGGGCATTTTTCCCACCATTTTAAAACTAGTGCATTAAAATGTTGCAGATTGTAAGAAGATTTGATTTGAGTAAAGCTTCCCACCAATGACAGACAAAATGAGGGGGCCCCACAGTGAGGTGTAGGGTCCTGTCTGGCTGTGCATCTCCTGCAAGTGTATAGTTAAATTCATTATTGCATTCATTTGAGGAGGTGTAGGAAATGGCATCAGACCACATGCAGTTGATAAATCAGAGATCAGTATCTGTTTCCTCAGAATAAACCCCTCACACACAGGATGCATTAAGACACCTGCAGAACTTCCACAGAAAAAGCGCCACATTTTAACCTCTCGCCTTCTCCAGGGGTCTGTCATCGGTGGTTGCGCTGGGAGCCAGCATCATCTGCAATAAAATCCCCGGCTTGGCCCCCCGTCAGAGGACTATCTGTCAGAGCCGGCCCGACGCGATCATAGTGATCGGAGAGGGAGTTCAGATGGGGATCAATGAGTGTCAGTTTCAGTTCAGACACGGACGCTGGAACTGCTCGGCCCTGGCAGAGAGGACCGTGTTCGGGAAAGAGCTCAAAGTGGGTATGTTGCACTTTGATTTGTTTCTAACAAGCTGTGCACCAATGAAAAAATGCATATTTGTGAATTAAATTTATTGGTGCTGTGTGCAAACCCAGATATTTTTATTTCACATTAAATTATTTATTAAATTCCCACATTATTCTGTGGGGTTCTGATATGGATTTGAAGTAATTATAATGCTTTGTATTCATATGACATAAGAGTCTATACAATTTCAATGCATTAGAGTATCAGGATTTATTATTTTTATTTTTAAGCTGCTAAATGTTAATTACACTGAGAGATCCACTTCATCATTGAGCTCTTCTGCCAAAGTGCCATAAAAGACACTGTTGAAACATGTCAGCGTGCCTTAATCTCCATAGTTAAGTGCTCACAGGATTGTTTTCAACTAATAAAGTACTTATTAGTGAGAAATAAGCTGCTTCATTTATAAACTGCTGCAAAACTTTACACCAGCAGCTTGATAACTGCGTGTTGTTTACACACAGTTATCAACACATGCATGTTTTCTTGAGTTGTATGTTATCTTTACTGTTTACTGTCTACGAAAGTTTTTGGGAAGTCTTAAAAAAATATCAGAAATTTGCTATAATTTGTCCATAAATAGTCCAAGGAGGCATTCCTCCGAGGCGCTCGACCTCTGACACTTTGACAAATGTCTGTAAGACTGAAGCTCAGACTCAGTGCATCTGCTCTCGGTGGGAAAATAAGCTGCAGATTTTATCCTGTGTGTGTGGAACAAGGCTCCAGGCGATGCTTGCTCCAAAGACAGGACTGCGGAAATAAGTGGGGAATCGTGTTTAACGCGCTGCTATTCCACTGTCTTGTCCTTTTGAGTGCACCCTGTCATCTCAGAGACAGAGATGCAGAGCTTGGGTGTCGTTTTTCACTTCAAGTGTCGTGAAGGATTGCAGCTCACATCTCAATTGAGCCTTTAACGTGTGCTGATTGTTGCTTTATACATGACGGCCTTATATTATATTGGCTGAAATGGTTGTAGTATTAGCTGCAACAAATATGAGTACAGACTGGATGACTCCTGTAACCCAGCTTGCCTTACCAGTCTGATGCACCCTGTTAAACACTGCATACAGCTTGATGTGTGAACGCATGGGCCTTTGCCTCACTGGTCAAACAGTGTTAAAGCTTCCTATGAGTACAGTTCATTAAGTGACCTCTGATTGCAAAACTTACAGTGATACATTGGCATACTTTAGCGATACTTTTGTCTTATCATCTCAGTGTGTTTCATCATGACTGCATACTGTAACTGTACTGTACTTGTTGCTATTCTGCAGCTTGTAACATGCAGACCTACATGCTCTTTATCTACTCTCAGCTAAACCACCGTCATGTATGTTCATAAAATACTTTTCCCCCAAAAACTTCAAGTTCAGACAAGTACTGTCTTCTAGGTTTACAATTTTACCTCCAGGTCCTGCAGCTTTGGCAGAGGAATGATTTTAGACCACTGCTTCAGAAGAGAACCACACTCTTTATGCGTATCATCCTCACATTTGAACAAAACTCAGCTCAGAATCCATATTTTACCCAAATTTAGCTGAGGATCAGGCTGAGTTCCAGGAGACAGCAGGTCAGCTCGTGCCCTGCTCAGGTCTAGCTGCCCGGCGCAGATACTGTCTGAATCCATTGTTTCCTTTCAGCGGAATGGAACACTGATAGCTGACAGAATACATAAATTTAGGATTTTTGCTGGCAGAGATGCAGCAATGTACAGTATTTTGGCATTAGGATCAAGTATCATCCCCACCCACCAAGCTGGCTACTTGAAGTAACTCACTGTGGGTGCTGACTGCTTCTTTACTGGCTGTGAAGGTTGTTTAATATCCCAGGTTTACACATAAACTTCATTGTTTGAAAGAGAACTGTGACCTGAAATGTCTAAAAAGCAGTTTAATTGATAAAGATGATGATTTTATCGGAGCCTTTTTGCGACTTATTGTCATTTTTGGATGCTTTTCTCATGTGCTCCAACAGGAATTTTCTCCATTTTAATTAAAAAACGCAGCTGACCTGAAGCACTCAGATTTATGGAGTGGAAATCCATCCATGTAGGGAGGCTCTGCATGCCTCTCAGATTCATCTCCACAGGGTGGATCCCAGTGTGACGGCAGTTTGGACCAGGGCCAAAAATGATGCCTAAATATTTAATGATTTATCTCCCACTGGATGGTCTAAAAGAATCATCTTTACTGATCACACGTGCTCAGCAGATTGACTTTTAATTGGTGAAATAAATTAATTATCCTCTCAGATTTAGAGACTAGTTAGAGTCCTGCTGGTTCTTCGATCATAGCTCACTATAAAGACAAAGAAACTGTCCTGTTTTCCCCTTTTCCTCTCCAAACTGCTCCATTATATTTTCTGCAAGATTCAGAGCTTCCTCCTGAAGTTTATCTGTTTAAGAGAGCTTGATTAATGAATTGGACTTGCCTGGCTCATGTATTTTATGATTTGGTTGGAGGCAGCTATGCCAGGTATGTAAGGAGTCTTGACAGAGCCTGAAATAGTGAATTCTGTTGTCGGCAATTGTGATTAAAAATGTACTTCCTCTTTATCACAGGCAGTAAGGAGGCTGCGTTCACCTATGCTATCATCGCTGCCGGGGTTGCCCATGCAGTCACTGCGGCCTGCACCCAGGGGAGTCTGAGCGGCTGTGGCTGCGACAAGGAGAAGCAGGGTTTCTACAACCAGGAGGAGGGCTGGAAGTGGGGCGGCTGCTCTGCAGACATCCACTACGGCCTGAGTTTCTCTAAGGTGTTTGTGGACGCGCGGGAGATCAAGCAGAATGCCAGGACTCTCATGAATTTACATAACAATGAAGTGGGACGCAAGGTATGCTTGTGTTATTCTGTCATCTAACTTTTTATTTATTGTAACAGATCCAAGAAGACACTTTATTTCATATTTCATCATAATGACCTGACAATAAGTCATTTATAGTGGATGCTTTTAACATGAAGACTTCAGTATGAAGTGACAAAATATAAAGTATGTGTGAATAACTGAATTGATAATGATTCAGCCCGTACAATAAACCCATGCATCGATCTACTGCCTCCAAAACCATCTGACTTCCATGACCACTGCACTGATTCTCTCTTGTGCATGCCTGGAAGCAGTACAATTCAAAAAGCATGATGCACAAAGTACAAGCAGTTACAGATGTGCTTCCAAAAGTCTAATAATAAACATGCAAACTGTGCATTATCATCTGCAAGTATTAAAAAATCTAGACCAGTCAGAGAATATCTGATGCAAACATTGTCTATAGGCACTACTTTACTTGCTGTTAATGGTTGCAAGAGCTATGCTAGCACGCCTTGGCTGAGAGGAAGGGTACCACAAGGACATGGCAGCAGTCTGTCAGGTTTGACACTAGGGGTGCTCCAATCGAATTTTTCCCAACCCCAGTACTTCAACTCGGGATATCTGCTGGAACTGATTACCATTCTGATACCAGAGAGCTCTTTTTTCCATGTTTAAAATCTGTCTACCGCACCACATGGAACTCATGGGATCAGTTAAATGTAATATGAGAGCTGAGTCAGCAGCCTGCTGACTGGTAGTGGAAAGGCTGAATTTTATAACGACATGGACAAAGAGAGTGTTCTTAAAGTGGATTGGTCACGTCATGGCCGATACCAGATCGAGCCTATTGGATGGGTGCATCCATAGTTGACACATGTAGTCAGGCAAACTCAGTCGCACTTACGGCCGAGTCAGAGTCTTGAGTTCAAGGCTGATGACTGAGCCACAAGTCAGGTGACAGTGAATGCTGTCTAGAAATGAAAGGCTGACATTTAAGCGGTGATATTAAGAACTTCTTTGAAGGTATTAAGTACATTAAACTGTCTGACGCCCCAGGGAAATTGAGGTGCAACAGAGATACGGTAGTCTTCTAAACTGCAGCTTAGCTGAGGAGTCAGGGATCAGTTGATCTAAAGCTGCAGAAAATAATCATCTGTAAGGAATCTGTCACAGTTACAAAAAAGAACAGAATAGTAAACGCAAAGCAGCTTACTGGTAGGGGATACACAAAAAGGAACACTGGCAGAGAGTGGAAACAACATTGTTTTAAAACATACGGTAAAAAGTTTATGTATGCAGTATTTACTTACACTGCACGGTATATTGTTTTTTAATTATAGTTGCGACGTCAACTTGCATTATAAACACATTGCAAAAGAATGCAATATTGCACTTATGGATTTTCTAGTTAAAAGAGCTAATAAATGTCTGTAAACTGGATATTGCTACAACAATAGTGACATCTAACCAGAAGTTCAACCAACCAATCAGCCAACAGCCCAGTACATTTAACTGGTAATAGAGTGACTTAACAGATCAAACATATTCGATCAGATATGCATGCAAAGATGTATTGAAAAGAATTATTGTTACATTTACTGTAAATTAATCAAGGTAAATCTTGTAAAAAAATTACAGTTTAGATCATATCATTCAGCCCTGTTTTAGCCTATGTGTGTTGGGATATATTATTTTCTCACTCTGGTGCATTTACAATTTTTGCTTCGTAAGCATATGCAAACTTTACACATAGTTTGTTGATTAGCTGATTGGTATGATTTCGGTATGGGCCTGAGATTGACTGCTCACTTGTTACAATGACACAGTGAGAGCGTACATCACCAAGATGAGGGAGAGTTTACACAGGAATAAAGTAAAATAGTATGACAAGACGTGCAGTGAGGTGAACCCAGGAGGACCATGACCATATGAGAGTGCATTAGCCAGACTCTGACAGGTAGCTAAGTGACAGATCAATAGAAACTGCAGGACTGTCCACAAAATGGCCCCACAAGAAAGCAATTCACCGGAAAAGCCACAGCAGGCACATGATCGATCAGTGGAAGTCTGAAGTAAACTTCTAAGAATACTGTACTAATCCTTATTAACCCAAAGCATTTCGATTTACTAGTTAAGGTCTGTAAAGACATCAGATTTTGAAGGTTAAAGTAACATGTGTGCAGTTCATGTGTCCTGAACATTCAGTGAAGGTTGGCATCAAAGGAATAAGGAGACTTGTGGCATTCTATCTAACTGTATGGTAAACATGAAGATACAGCCAGTAGTCTGTTAGCTTAGCTTAGCACAATGACTGGAAATAGTGACCACCACTCTGAACCATTTGCTTACATTTTAACTTGCTGACTGGAAAACAACCGTTTAGAATTAGTAGGCTGACGGAGAGGCTAGCTTAACAGGCAATGCAGTCAAATTGTATCTAACAGCCAAATCACAATTGCTCTCCCTCTCCATTTCATTGTCTTTTAATTCTTATTATATTGCATGTAAGAGAACATCTGTTGACCCCATTATGGTTTTAGAATATACTGTGCCAATGCTGAAGCTTTGATGTGCATGGTGTAAAAAGAGAATGCTTAGCAGCTGCAATGTACAGAAGCTGACAGTGGCCATGCTTGAAATGACTTATTTTAATGCTGTTATCTTGAGATCTCAAGTTAATTATTTTATTATTTCATGAATGAGCTGTTATAACGAGAAAAAAAGCTGATTTCTCCAGATAATGATATAAATTATCACACGAAAACGTGTTTTGTCTTCTCAAGTTTACGTGACAATTACAGAAAATTTAAAACTGAGTGTCTTGTTCATCCGATCACACCTGCTTTCAGCCTTCCTCCAGCAAGTCTTCTTCTTAAATGATGAGGACTAATCTAAATGTGATCTCTAACAGAAAGACCCAATGCAAGTTCTGCCTTTGTTAGACGTTGATAGAAGCCTACAGTCTAATGCTTTGATCAATAATGGCTACTGCTTGATTTGACATTTACTTAAATCAATTACTGCAGCTATTTATGCATGCTGGCATGGCACTCCTGATCTCTGATAAACATTACAAGTAGCCTAATAAAAGGAAACAGCAGGATAACAGGTTGATTATCTCGTTATCTTGAGATAACAAAGCTTGTTTTCTCAAGATAACAGCATTAAAAAACACTTATTGAATGCATGGCCATCCTTGGCTTCTGTAGCAATAAACATTATCTCAAATGTTTTCTATTTGACAGTGCAAAAATATCTTCTGTTGTTTCCATTTGTGGAAATTCCTCAATATGCACTTCTTTCCATCAGAGGATTATACATGAAAATATATTTTTAGAAGACTTTGTGTAAAAATCGAAAAACTGAGAAGTGAACTTGTTTCGAGAGACCTCGTGTCAGTGCCATAGTGACAGGTTGTGGTCCCATTCAGGAGGACTTTCATCTCTCTGGACTCGGCTTTGAGGGGAGGCAGCTTCATATTTGAGGTCTGGCATCAGTCAGAATGTGATACAGTGTGAGAATCTCTTAATATACACTTACTAAACTGATACCTCTGTAATTATTGTAGTAAGGCTTTCATGTTTACTCGGAGATGAGAATGTGTGTGTGTCAGTGTTTGTTTTGAGTGCCAACCTTCAAATTTCTGGAGAAGAATAAACAATAGTGTAAAAGGTGCCACGGGAGGCTTACATGGGTTCTGTTAGACAAACAATGGCAGCTTGGTTGGCATTTCACTTCACTGAACTCCATGAATTAAATGTTTGTCAGGTCTTGAGGGCATGACCACACTAAGCTGTATGCATCCAGGGCTTTTGACAATTACTCCACGAGACTCCAGAAAGTCTGAGGCCACATCACAGTGGAATAATTAAAAAGCAGGGTGAGGCTTCTCTAATGCCAGCGAGGGTTCCCACTCAGTACGGAAGAAGGAGGGTAGGCTGATGTCATTCAACTCGAGGCACACAGAGAATACCCCGGCTGCTTTGCCAAATACACCGAAAGGTTCCACTCTAACCCTGAAAAGGCCTTTCACCGCTGCCAGCCTGCTCGCTGTAAATGCCTCCATGTCTTCACGAGAAGAACTCATAAATTAATCCGGCTTCCGCTGAATTAATTGCCTCATACAGATTCATCTTATTCTAACTACACACCAAGAAGAAGTTTTGTGGTCACTTTGCCTGTTTGTCTACAGCAAAGCAGTTGGTCAAGATAGTAGACCTCTGAAGTAGTGTTGTGGTACTTGAGATCGATCTTGGTGTCAAGACTCTTTGAAGGTCTCAGATTCGTCTTGGACTTTTTTACTCAGTCTTGTCTCAGTCTCGGACAATACGGAGTTGGGTTTTTAATTCAAGACTGGTCAAGATTGTGTGGGGTTATCACTGAATTGCATGTGCAAAAAGAAGTTTTGAATAAAGGTGGTGAAGTTGATTTCTGATCCGTAGTGTTTGTTTGTATGTTTGCTGACAAAAGAGGTAAATGAAGAGGAATCTTCATTTGTTTTCTGTGTTTTCTATGTTTGAGGAGTGCATATGGTTTGCAAGTCCCACATTTAATCATGAGTGTGTTGTCCATTGTCCATGGTCTTGGTCTTGTCTCGGTTTTGCCCTGCCTAGGTCTTGGTCTTGACTTGGTCTCAACTCCTCAAAGTCTTGGTTTTGGTACAGTCTGTCTTGGTCATGACTTGGTCTTGGTTTAGGTGGTCTTCACCACAACACTGGTGTGAAGTAAAACCAGATTGCTTTGCATAGGCATGAGACAAAATATGCATGGTCTCTGAGGTGTTTGCAGAGATGCACAATATTTAGGGCTCCTATTTATTTTCATGAAAACCAGGTTTTAAAAACCACAATAATGCAAAATATGATGTGCAGCGCAAATCAATTACTGATTTTCTAACTGACTGAAACGAACAATATCACTTATTTGTCTCTATTTTGCATCTAATGGATACATTTCTCAGGCTGTTCACATAAAAGTGATAATTCAATTTTTGCAGCAGGATATAGAGAAACCTTATGGGGCATTTGTTTGTTAAATTTGGGTGAAAATCTATCTGCTCCTATGAAAAGTATAGTGTGTATAAATGTATATAACTTTCTAATATTTGTGCTGTAGTAACTTTATATTATTACACTGTTGTTAAATGCCTGAAATGTGAATATAGGGTATGTCCCAAATTGTACCTTCCACTCTCAGAGTGGTTAAAGATGTTTACCATTCATAACACTGAATAACAGGACAAACATGAACTCAGAGACTTTCCGTGCTTCTGTGTGAGTGTGTTTCTTCCATGAATGTGCTTTGAGGCTCATCCTGTCTTGTAAAAGAATGGCACATACATAGCTACTGGCCATAGGGTGACATACTGTAGCAGCTCTGAGATCTCTGGAATGCTTACATTCATTTGGAATGCTAGAAAACTTTTGTCTCAACCTGTTGAAGTATTCGTGCAATATGTAAGACTGAGTATTTCTCCAAACTCGGATGTTTCTTACTTGCTAATTATGGAAAGACAGCAACAAACAATCAGTAAGAAATGTGTACAATGTTAGCGCTTCTTAACTTTGATCTGTTGATAGTGTAAAATATCATAGATTGGCACAGTTTATTCGGGAAAGCTCTGATGATGGTGCAGTAGAAACAAATAAATCAAAACAAATTAAATAAGTTAATGTGACTGGATTCAGTCAAGCAGTTGTAACTCAGCACACTTTTCAGGTTGAAACTTTGTAACCTTGCTTCATCTCAGCTTTTCCTCTTTGTTGTAGGTCCTGGAGAAGGGCATGCGTCTGGAGTGCAAGTGTCACGGTGTGTCGGGATCCTGCACCACCAAGACATGCTGGACAACGCTCCCCAAGTTCCGTCAGCTGGGATACCTCCTCAAGGACAAGTACAACCAGGCTGTACACGTGGAACCGGTACGAGCCAGCCGCAACAAGCGCCCCACCTTCCTAAAGATCAAGAAACCCCATTCCTACCGCAAGCCCATGGACACAGATCTGGTCTACATCGAGAGGTCACCCAACTACTGCGAGGCCGACCCTCTGACCGGCAGCATGGGAACACAGGGTCGCCTGTGCAACAAAACGGCCCTGCAGCCCAACAGCTGCGACCTGATGTGTTGTGGTCGAGGATATAACACACACCAGTACTCACGCGTTTGGCAGTGCAACTGTAAGTTCCTGTGGTGCTGCTATGTGAAATGCAACACCTGCAGCGAGAGGACAGAGGTGTATACCTGTAAATAGAAATATTTATTGGACGTGTATTCAGATGCACAGCTAGACTAGACTTTTTAAGAATAAGGATTCTCTGTGGCTGATACACGTATGTGGAGTGATGCCTTGCAGTGTTGGCATTACAACAATCACAACAACCGGTTCCTCCAATGTGTGTTGATTATACTGATGCCAATGGACATCTGCCATGACACTGGACTAAACTTATGGACTCATAAATTCCTTTTTTACATTTTGATTTGAATGCCATGTCCTGCCCCAGGCTTGACTTGTCTCAGGCCACATATTGGCATAACTCACCTCAAACAGTCATAGTTTTATAGACTAATAATTTATTAAATGAGAAAACTACTGATGATTTTTAAATTCACTGTTAACTATATCTGGTAAGGTTTTAAGTTGGTGCAGATGCCTTCAAGTGCACATAAAAACAAAAAGATTTTTTTTTTTTTTTTGTTAACAAGACAACTTACACACTGGAGCTGAAAACTGACACAGTCAGAGCTGAACTCGACTGAAAGACATATTTGAGTGTCTGCAGCCTATTTGCGTTAAGCCTAGCAGAAGAACATTAAACTACTGATCCTGGGCTCGGTATGATAGTATTGTTTTCTACATGTTTCTGTCCCCCTCCCCCACAGTTTGCTGCTAGTTGTCTGGAATGTTCTGGAGTTTGTGACTGAGCAGCCATATTGACTCTTTAAGCTAAGTTGACACCACCAGGAGCAAACGAATGCTTCCAGACATAAATTTCCCTTAATGTCAGTTGATAGAATATATTTTGTAAGAGATTATTTTTATATATTTTTTTATTTATTTTCTATCTTTATGTAAGATATTTTCCCTTAGCATTTCTAACTGTTCAGTTACTGAGTTTACCACTGAAACACTGTTTTAAAATTGTGCCTTGTTCCTCAGCAGTAGAACATAATAATGTTATATTGAAATGTGCCACATTGTAACTTGTAATCCATTTCAGGAAACTTTACTCACCTGCTTTGTTACTTATAGAGAGCCAAAGTCCTGATGTCACCTCCACGCTAGCTACTGTACCAACGTTAGCTTAAATGACTCAGCTATCTGTTGTGCCTTTTATCTGTCTTTCTAAAAAAGTCAACTGTGTTTTTGTGGTTCCATACTCTAAGTTAAATTGGTATCTACTACAGCACTTGCCATGAAAATTTGAACCCTTCTGAATTTTAATAAAGTTAAACAAATAAATCTGTTAGCATTCCAAAACTACAACTAGCTTAGTATGATTTTTTTAACAGCGTAATACACCTGTAGTAAGTATTACCAGTCAACCTGTTCTCATTCCAAAGTCGTCAAGCTTGGTCACTGATTTTGGCACCAGACAAAACAAAAAAGGCATCCATTCACAGTGGTATGATACCCCACCATGTAGCGTCAGTGCATAATGCCACTGGGCAGCGTCTGTTTGAAACACCGCCAGACAACAACGTAATTTAAGGAGCTGGAAAGTCTGTATAGGGCGGACAGGCGGGACAGCAAATTGGTCCAACAAACACCAGATTTCCACCCGGTGTTTGCTTCCTGTATGAATGTTGAGCCAAACCATGATGTTTCCTTTAAACCTAACCATGTGCTTTTGTTGCACAAGGAAATAAACATAAATTCAAGGTGTTTTACTGATGTTGTAGGTTTATTTTTAAAAAGACAATGCATCTAGCGAGCAGAAACTGTACATTTCCCATGAAAACAGAAGTGTACCATCAAAAGACACAGTGCATGTAACAAGCGTAAATTGACACGGCATCTCAGAATGTCAACAACCCAGGATACCTAGCGTGTCAAATGTTAACATAAAAATCCACTGACTAAATAGCGATATTTGACGAGCTGGGAGTGAGAATGTGTTGTACAAGTAATACGTCATTCTAACTGTTGGTTTCTCCCTTACCTACGATATCCACTCTCAGTCTTTTTGTCTTTCCATCTTTCAGCTGTAATCTCTGCTGTCTGTGTTACTCTGTCATGACTAGCTGGTAACATGTAACCCACAAAGGTCTTCAGTGGTGTTTGTTAAACATAATGTTAAAAAAAAACATAAATATTAAACATAAATAAATGGTAGATTATCCAGACATAGAGATTGAACCACATGTCATACTGTTTCAAGGTTACGTTCCAAGATTGGATCTTTAGCATCTGTGTTCCCACATATGTGATGTGAATGAGGTTACAATACTTCAGGGACAGAATCTGAGAGTAACAGTGTCACTTTGGCTCTCTATAGGGTTTACAAGTGATCCACAACTGTGCTTTTGTGTCAAGTCTCTCACCAACATCGACTGGGGCTGGGAATCAGTTCATACAGCCTAGGCCTAAATATTTTTTGGCCTTTTATTAGACAGTGAAACGTAGAGAGATTGGGGGAGATGGATGGGGAATGATATTTAACAAATGTCCCTGAGTGGATATGACCTTGGGATTCATGATTGGCGCCTTACCTCTGTGCCACTAAGAGATCCCAGCTGTGTATTGTTGGCCATTATATTGCTGGAAAAATTTAGCATATCCTCATCAAGTGGCTGAAAAATTAAGCCAACACTAAAGTGCCAAAACTGCAGTTCTTTGAATGGCCACTTGAGGCTGACTCAGGAAGCGAGTCAATCTCCATAGACACCCACGATAAAATGCCCAACTTTACAGAAGGAATAAACATATTTATTGCCTGAAACAAAAGACAGTTTTCATCTCTAAAGCTAATTTCCCCCCTCATGACATCTTTATGGGGGTGCATTTTTATATATGTCCTTAGCTTCTCAATCAGATCCACCCCTCGCTCATCCTCCCTCTCGCCCAAATAGGGTCACTTCTGGCTCCAAAAAAACCAAGATGGCCCTGGCCGTCATGCCAAATTGAAGGCTTTAGTTTGGGAGTCCGCAAACCAATCGGTGACATCACAGTAGCTACATCCATTATTTTTACTGTTAATGACCTCACACAATGTTCGTATGAATATTGGAATATGGAGGAGGACAGAATGCAGTGCATAGGTCACATCCTGTCTCACAATTACGTGGGTTGTATATGAATAACATATAATAACAGAAACAGATATAAGTACAAACACTGACAATACATAAAATAAATAATAAATACAATAAAGTTTTGATTAGATCATGAAATATCTGATTGAAGTGATGGAATAATTAAGACATAGAATCCAGACATAGAATTCAATCGAAACTTTTGACTCTTAGCTCGGCGGACACATTCCGGTCTGTGCCTAATAAGTATGACGATGTGATACCCAGTCCTGATCCTAAACAGGAACACTAAGCACCAGTCGTGACTGTACAGTATCATGACAGGTCGATAATTGGTAAAACTGCCTTCAGGTTGGTTACGGTTGCAAAAACCATCCAGTTTCGGTTATTATAAAGAGTTTCTAGTGCCGGTCAATACTGACTCAGTCCTCATTAGAGCTTGTTCTTGTATATGATTGAACTGATGAAATTATATCACCCAACTGCTGTAGTGCTCTTAATCTGAGGTCATTGTTGACGTATTTCATGTAAAACCACATTGTTATTTCATTCATCTTTGGTTAATAAATGTTGTCTCAGACTTAACAGAGGGAGGTCATTTTGTATTTAATACACATTTTTCAGGTCTTATTCATCAGATCAGAGTGAAGTAGGTGTGATTGAGGGCTGTGGAGCAGAGGGTGCCACAGCAGCGAGCAGTGGGAGTGTGGAGCTGCCGGCTGATGGATTACTCTGACATCTGCTTCATTCACTCCTCAACAACGTTGCTACAACAACCACACTGTGCCCCCCAAAAATGCTCTTCGTCTCATCAAGAGGCCAGACTGCCCATTAACAAAATGGTAACCATGCAAAACCCAGATAAAATTTGGATGCTATTTATTTTGTGGAAATGGCAAATGGGACGCAAGTGGGGAGGGGGCTTTACAATTGCAAGGGGATGATGTCAAGAAGGATTTCAATCTGAGCAATAGAAAAGGTCTTCACTCCCGGAATAATCAGCACAAAACATTCCTCAGCTAAACTTTGCCTCAATAGAGTGACGCTTTCAAAAGGCAGCTGGCCAAACAGCCTTGCTGAGAGTAACACCGAGGCTCTGTCACTGAGAACTCAACAACGTTATCTGAGTGTCTGACAGAGCACTGCCTTGTTACGTGCTTCACTTTTCTATTCACAAATTTAATGATACGGCCTCTAAGTAATTCTGTCAACATGAAACAGACACAATCACAGATGGAGCAGTGATACCTAAACATGCTGATTATCTTGTTATCTTATATAGTTTATCTGGACCAATCCTCTTCATTCACTAGCATACCTCTGTTTATCTGTTACTTCCTAAAAATACTTCCTTCATAAAAGCCTCATTAATGTAGATTTAATTCATTTATAGTTCAGTTATAGGCAATTATGTAGCATTATTATTGTGGAAAATATCAGGCTGGTTTAAACTGAAACTTCATTGTTGACCATGGAGACAGTCTCAACCCAATGTCCATTTAATAGTGTTCTGGAGATTCGTGTATTTTATATATTATATATTATAAAGCAACATTCTAAGTTGTTTAACATTCAATATCACAATTAAAATAAACTGAATTTGGCTCCCGTGGTTCATTTTGAGGTTCACGAGCACTTACCTTTGAACATATCATAGTAATTATCCTGTCATCTGCATAGTAAGTGCCTACCATGGTAATGTCAGTAGCACCATGGTACTATTATGGTATGTGGCATACTGTACCATATCATTTCAACTGTCAACTGCTGTTTCCAAGCTCAACCATAAACTTTCAATCTCAATTTTTAGAGGCGCAGTGTGTAGACTTTATGGGGATATATTGGAAGGATAACTTCATAACAATATTTTCATTTATTTCTAATAACCTGTAACTAAGAATCATTGTGTTCGTTACCTTACAATGAGTTGTTTATCACAACACAGGGAATGGCCCCTCCTACAGACACTATTATGGATCTCGCTGCTTTTCTTGGCAAGTCCCCCCTACTGTGCCGTGGTTGGCTAGTATACATGCTGTGATTGGCTAGTACTCTTCACGTCAATGTGTCACAATTGAAGATAGTTAGGGTTACAACAAAGAGCTTATGGTTAGGGCTTGTATTAGCTAATCAAGACACAGCAGGAGAGGACTTTATGTAATAAGTAGAGGGATCCATAAAAACGCCTTCTATGAAATCTGCCATGTTGTTTCTATTGTAGCCCAGAACAGACAAACGAAACACTCGTTCTAGTTTCAGTTGGTAACAATCTGCAACCTCACCGCAAGATGCCACTAAACCCAACACCCTAGACCTTTAAGACAACATGGATGAGAAGTCTTTAAAGTGCTCAGAAACATATAAATGTAAACATCTACAGTTCCATGTCAACTGGGCAAACACTGACATCAGATCATGTGATTTCATTCAAAAGCTCCTAAACAGCTATGAAATGGACCTTGAGGTGAGTCTGTTTTGTCAGCACCGCCTGGCTGGTGTTTATCCTCCTCCAGCGTCACACTTGCTTTGACTTGTTAGAGAGTTTTGAAGGAAGACCGTCTGGAAAAGAGCTGCAGATGATTTGGACCAAAATCTATTTCACAAGATTTTAACAACTGCACACCTGATGGATTAATGTCAAACCCTTTATGAATGTATTGACCTTTATAAGTGCAGATTACTTACTAGCCTTTGCTGACAGCTTATTAGAAAGTGAGAAACTGATGAGATATTACTTAAAACAATATTTCTAATTACTGTTTGTCTATAAAATTTCACAATAAATTATGTTCCTGGTGCCAACATGACATTCAAATTGCTTCTTTAGTCAGACCAACAGCCAAAACCCTAAACATATTAAAGGAATAATTCACTCCCCAAATGAGCATTTGTGTATCAATTACTCACCCTGTATTATGTTGAATTTGTGAAGAAAACTTCCCCAAAGTCACACAATAACACAAATTACCCATCAAGGCAGTAGTAGACCAGCAGCTCCGGTTTTTAGTTAGGTATAATTGTTGTTTTTGTCAGTGGAGTGTGTCTTTGAAGAGAGCATAGATAAGTTTCGCTTTCCATTCAGTTCTCTGTCAGAAAGGGCGTTCTGTTTGAAAAGTACTGAGCATACGACTGGATAAATGAGACCTGGATTATACTGCACGAGTTGTGTGAGAGTTTGTAAACGGATGTTTTAGCTTGCTGTTATAGTATATAGTTTTGTTGTTGTTTAACGTGGACCCCTATGGCTTCAAGTCATCAAGTATTTTCTCAGTTTTTGGATTCTTCGTTCACTGTGGAGGCATGCAAGAAAAACAAAGTTATCTTCACAAATTCAACACAACACAGGGTGATTGGTTTATATACAAGTGTTCATTTAAGGGGTGAATTATTCCTTCAATTTGTTTAGGATGTGGGCTCCTGGAACGACTAAAGAAGCAGTTTGAATAAGTCATTATATAGACAGAGACTGACTTCTAAAGCGCACTGCAGATATGAACACAGCACTAACTCTTCCTCCAAAGGCCTCACTCTGTCAAGATCACTAATGAACTGCTTCATGGTGTTTTTCCTATAAACACCAGTACGTCACTGCTAAGGTTCCCGGTGTTTACTGCCTCTGGTTGTTCGAGGGGTCTGGGCCTGTGCACCTGTGAACACCTGCATTGAGGTGGTGCTCTAAAATGTATGACGCATGATCTGGTTCTATTGTTGTAACTGCCTTATCTCCATTTCTGTTTCTGCTCATGTGATTTGTAAATTGCAGTAGATATTTCTTTTTTGCAAAGCTTATTTCTTTAATATGGAACTGTGTTTGATGTGTTTAGATCTGGGTCTTTTACTATGAAAAGCTGACAGGTTGGTGCCCTGCTGCAAATGGCGCTGGAAGCTGTCACGCTTGGCTTGTGCAGGAGAGATTCTTTGTCAGAACGTTGATTATTTAAGACAGGGGCTGTTTAATAACTATCATTATAGCAGTACCTTGAGAGCGAGGGCCAATCAGGGTCCAAACAGAGATCTCCTCTGCCAACAATGACGTTGTAGCAAAGGAATGAGCCAGAAACAAGGTAGACATACTTTGGAAAACCAAAGGGTGTTATGAAGATTTTAATTGAAGGATGCATAAATCAAACAGTTCATATCACTAACTTTAAACACTGCATCTTCAATAAATCATAATTTGGCTCAGTAGTGAATGAATAATGAATCATGTGTTATTTGTTGGTTAAAACAGGCCGAGGTTGGGGCATGCCAGATAATGATAAATCTATAGCCCTGAGCTAAACTCTGCTGTCTGGTTGTAAAATCTTTTCAGTGCTGTGGTGGCCTCACTGTTAAAGCAAATGCAATCAAGTTGTTTGTAAAGGTGTTGTGCATGAATTCTTGCACAGTTTAGGAGATTTAGGAAGTTATGGCCTCATCTCTGATCTTTCTCGCCTACCTCTTGTGGCTTTCAGCCATGCAGATAGTTTTGTTTTTATTTGATCAGCTTGTGAAATATCCAGCCCAGTCACTAGAATAAAAGGTTGGCATTGTATGTTTCTGCAAACCATGGATATGGTACACTTGCACATCTGATAGGTTTCATATTAACATTTCTAAAGCGACATACCTCACATTACATGCATATGAGCTGAGTCAGGAGTCCTCATCAGGAGGAGGGAAGGATTCTGATTGGCCTGAAACTTATAGGCAAGACATCTGCCAAGCAGCAGACAAAAGCAGACCACTGGATGAGACCAACAAATAACAAAAGCGTTTTTTTTTAATGAAAGGTCGGGACATTTTCAGCCATGTTTGTGGCAACCAAACCTGTTTTTAAGCCCAGACATGACGCTTTCCTAAACCTCACCAAGTTGTTTTTTACCAAAACCTAACAACATGGTAACCATAGCATTGTCACAACATAAAATTGAAATGTAGCGAAAGGGAAACATTTATTGTGGCGACTGGGTTAAGGTATCATCTCTGAAACATTTACCCCAAAACAAAGGTGTTGCTCACAACACTGAAAAGTGACATTTGGAAAATTCTTCTCAGAGGCAGTTTCCAGGTTGTAGAACGTAGTTTTATTGCTTTCTTGTAATTTGGGTGAAATTACCTTTTCAAGGCTAACCTGGTCAAGTCTATCTTAAGCCAAAATTTACATCTTCATATGTATGTTGCAAAGGTTCTTAGTTGCTATAATTATTCCTTCTGTCCATACTGGCAGTGATTACATCGAGCCCGGTCTCACTCCGAAGTTGTCGAAATCCGACGCTTGGGCAGTGACTTGCATCATCAGAAAACAACAGAAAAGGCATCCTTTAACATCGGCATGATACGCGGCCAGTTAACAGCACCCAGCGGCATCGGGGGGAAAGGCGGTCAGACAAGGACGAAAGTTAAGGTGGTGAAAGTCTGATTGGGGCGCTGGGATGGGTCCAACAAACATCAACTTTCACCTGAGAAAGCAGCGTTGCGTCCTGTAAGATTATAAAGTCAAACCCTGTTCTTTTTTCCAAACCCAACCATGTGTGTTTGTTGATGAAGGGAAAAAAACATCAATTCGTGGTGTTGTACCAACATAGTGTGTTTTTTCCTGTGAAAATGGAAGTGTATCTTAAAAGAGGAGAACTTGACACAGTGTCCCAGAACGTCAACAACCAATGCACCCAAGGTACCTTGCACGTTGTATGTGGACGATGAAAGTGCATGACCAAAACATCAATATGTGACGACAGGGGACAAAATCCTCCCAAAATTCAGTTAAAGTTCAATCAAAACTAAGTGGGCATTTCATAAAGTTACAATCTACTTAGTATCAAAATCAGGTTTACTGCCAAGCAAGGGATTTTGCACTGTGGTAAACATGATGGAAATGTGGCATTCTGACTATATCATGCATTAATGTGAGGAGGGTCACAGGCTCCTCATCGATCCACACAGAGCTGATGTTTTTGTTTGCTGCAATGTTTCATTTCTCATGTTTCATGTACGCAATGATTGTTTTGCTAAGCTTTTTCCATTGCAAAACATCTTTACGATGTTTCTTTTTCTTTTGTTTTTTTTTAATTTCCAGCATTCCACTCAGCTTTGTTTTCAGTATGTGCGATTTATGCATGAAACTGTGGATGTTAACACACTTAGTGAAGAGCGGGTCTAGACAAAAATAAAAGAAACAGGCAAGTTTTGAATTCAAGCTTGAGGTATCAAACACAAACACACTCTACACACACACACACACACACACACAGATACACACAGAGTGAGAGCACAGTCTTAGTTTGATAAAGATGTCTGTACTGTTAGCTGCAATAGCCTTTTGTGTTACAAAAACACAGATTGCAAAACCACTCCAGAGATTACATTTTAAAATAAACCAAGCTTTAAATTTACTTCCTGTTTAATGTGAACACACTTTGAATGAAAAGATGGTTCATGCAACGAACATACAACTGGCTAACAGGTAGTATTCCTCTGCTGCCACTCAACAATAAAACACTTTCAGTAGTTATAGTGGAACCCCAGAAAGTTTATATTGTGGTGGCCACCAAAACCAAAAACCAGAACTGAATTTCAGGAATTCACTGATGCTGTTGAAGTATACAGGCTAGTTAGAAACTATGTAAAAATGAGAGTTAAGAAATTGCGTACTGATATACCTTGGGTTCTTATTTTACAGTTAATTTTACTAATTATCTGATGTGCGTAACCATTACCTGTACATTTAACATTTTGAGTTCCACAATAACCCTGTTTTAATGCGCAGTGTATCAGGTTAGGTAATTTATTGTTCCTAAAATAGGTTTGTTGTCCTTTTCCTCAAGAAGACAAATACACAGCTTTCATTTGAAGAAGTACATTGATTGTAAGGAGCAAAACATGAAACAAGAATTCTTAAGTTTATCTTGTTCAAGTTGTATCAAGCTCAAGGGAGCCCTGTGAAAATGGCCATTCCAGTGGTTCCCTTGCCAAAATTTAGCATTACGTTTGAGCATTCCATAAAAAAATGAGTGTGCCACAGCCTCTTAAAGACAGTAATGTCGCCCTCCAACTATTTTCGAAAAAGCGAGCCAGCAGTTGTATCAGGGTGGCCATGGTCCCTCCTGGACCCCCAGTGGGGGCGCCACTGTGAAGAAACTTAAAGAAGCACCAAAAAGACAAGAACCCTGGAAAAACACCCACTTGATTATGCTAACTGAGACTCATATTAGCTTTGGCTTAACTTAGGAATGCATTTTGCATGGTGGATTGTGTCCATATTTTACAGTGGAGTTGAGCAATCGCACAATTACTTTATGGCTAGTATGAACAGGAGTGATCACAGCAGCAATGTCAGTATTAAAAAAATCCAGCCCTATCTAGAGTTTTGAATGACATCCACTTTCCACTTGTTCTAATTTTCCTGCTAATCTCACCTGACTGATGGTGTCATAACGTGGACGCAATGTTCTCATGATATTCGTGACAAAAAGGCATTTTGTAAATACTACACAGAACTCTGTATTTAAAGGATTATATGGGTTTCTAATGTTGCAGTCATGCCAACAACCTGCTTTTTCCATCTCAGTCCAAACAGAGATCAGTGTGTGGAGCTGGTAGAGATCTCCTGCCATCGGCACTGAGGCGTCATGCAGTTGTGCTGTGGTTACGCACTGAGACATGAAGCCATGCAGGAGGTCCCTGGCCCCCTTTGTTTCCTGCCGTGATTGACAGGCAGCTTAATCCCAGAGAAGCCAAAGGAAATAGCATCAAGATGCACTTAATTATCCTTTTTTTCTCCTGTAGGCCTTTCTACCACATGTGTGGCGTGTATCTGAAATTACACTCCACGTATGAAAAGGATCAGAAATGATTCTCTTGCTTGTGTTAGCTTGCACTTCATACCAATTTGTGGAGTATATAGGAGAGTGTCATGCTGTTATTAGAGCTTACAGCGCAGAGGAACTAAATTATGAGTTGTCCCTACAAAGGTTTACATCAGACACTACACCCTCTGCTCTTTTGACTGTAAAAATGTGTGAAGAATGTAATAATGACACACGGTGTGCACCGTATGAACCGCTGTACTGACAGCACACGGGAGGTATGTCCCTGTGGCCATGCTGACATGAAAACCAAATAAGCAAGCATCAGCTACACAAACGACTTCCTGCTTTACGCCCAGCAAGCTATAATTTCTCCCCAAATAAAAGGATGTAAAAAGTTCTTGAAGCATATTGAGACATTAGATGATGAGAAACTGTGATGTCTGAGGCCTGAAGCAGAGCGTGGGCGGAGAGGTCGAATCAACAGCTAATACAAGTCCTACATCCTGTTTCAGTTTACTGCATGAACGGCACAGATCGTTCTTTACAGAGACAGCAGGTACGCTTTAAGTGACGCATACATTCCTGTGTAGAATTTGCTCATTCTTGATGGTTTCATCACCTCACACCATTCACAGTTGATTTAGGCCGAGGAATGTGGTGGATCATCCCGCAGCAGAGAGGAGGGCAGCTGGAGGAACCTGAAAACAGTTGTGACAGTCATGCTAAAATAAGTCTGAGTAATGAACAGCCTGATGACAGACTAATGCTATATCAATATATCCAAAACAATTGTGCCCTCCTCAAATGCTGTGAATGATGAATGAGAAGCATTTATAGGAACTTCTATTGCACAATCCCTGAGCTGTCATTACAGCAATAACCAGTGATGTTTCCTGTCCATGTCCTGTCCATACTGCTGATATTAGTGATTCTACCTTTCAGCTGATTAAAGCTAGATGTGTCTTTCCTGGCAAAAATCAATTGTGCACAGGAAGTGACATACTTTCAATGTCTGTTTCCTTCTTTTTTATTTTTGAATAAATCAAAGATATTGATATTTATCATTCACAAAGATAAAGAAAAAGGAGAGACCTCAGACTGTTCTTTGTATCATGCTTTGCTTTTCATTTACTTAAAGGTGATGTATGATGCAAAATGCACATTTTCATGGCTTTTAAATATAAATATGTGTCCCCGGTGTGCATGGGCGGATTATGAGACAATGGGCCTCTGGGCACTGATATGCCAAAGACACCAAGACCTATATAGGAGCAAGGCACACAGATTTTGTGGTGGTGTTGCCTCTTCTTTGTTGTTGTTGTTGTTTTTGTTTTGCATCTCTTTGTTGTCACTTTGTGTCTCTTTGTGTTTGTTTGCTCCACTCCGAATTCTATGTGTCTCTTTGCAGTTCCTTTACATCTCGTCATTTTGAGCCTCTTCCTGATAAATTTGAGCAACATTTTGCAGGTGAAGGCCATGTGGACCCCTGAGACTTTGGGCCCCTGGGCCTGTGCCCCTTAAGCCCCTTCAGTAATCAATTTATGCTGGCGTCTCTAGAGACCCCCAAAGTTTGAGGAAAGATTGTCCTCTCCCTTTTTCTCCTGCTCCATCTGTCACAACAAGCAAGTAAGTCTGTTTTGCTGCTGGATATGACGTTCTGTGGGGCCATAGAACCTTCCAGCTAGGTAACCGTCCCTGCCAGTGAAATACCTGCTGGATCTTCTTCACTGTCTGCCACTGTGATTTCCTCATGGACCATGGCAGGAGCAAAGCATGTTACTTGTTCTGTTGTTGGCTGCAAGAACCAACAGGAAAGTCTTAATTTATCATCTGAGGATGTAAAGACCCAGTGGATTAACTTTTACATACCATACCATTTCCATGTTGTTTTACTGTTTATTTTGCAGGTTAGCCTGTTGAATTAACCTTAGCATGTTGCGTGACTCATACAGCAAGCTAAATTGTAGGTTCGCCCACTGGATCAGTGTTGGATAAGTTACGTAGTACTGATAGAATCTGTGTGAATGTTACGCCTCATTTGAAGTCAGTTAAATAACGACAATAGGGTGGATGTGTGTTGTCTCATGATGCCTTTTGTGAATCTTTATACCACTTCACACCAACAAACTCAGCTGGCTTTGTTGTTATCATAGACTGCATAAAATAAGTGGACATAGCCACCATAATGTCACCCACTGGTTTGTGGACTACCATTTTGAAGCCTTGGTATTTTGGTATGTTGGCTGTCGCCATCTTGTTTTTTCAGAAACAGAAGTGACTATATTTGCACGAGAGGGTGGAACTGTGGAGGATATGCATTGCTACCCCTCTTTCCTGACTGACAGGTTGCCTTTTAGCGATTAGTCAATCACAAGGTAGCCATGTCCTGAAGCATAACCTGCTTTATCTTCTGTTTTACACTAAATGGGACCATAACTGACAAAATGAACATCCTGCTGTATTGGGGAGGACTTGAAGCTAGAGATTAAAAACTCATTAGAAAATGTTTACTGATGTAATAATTAAAGTAAAAGTCACTGTACGATGTGACTTCTTTTTGCAACCAGTGGAGTCCCCCCCTGCTGGCCTATAGAAAAAAATGCATGTTCATTTTTCAGGCCTAGAGGCTACATCCACATTTTTTTTACAAAGTCTATGCCTTCAAGTGGATATGGAAAACTTGTTTACAAGAGGTTGCTTGCTGTGGTTGAGCAGTGAGACTGAACCAGACCAATAAGCTGTAACACAAAGCTCGGTAAAGCTGAGGGGAGTCACAGATTCAGGTGACAGTTCTCTGTAGGTTCATCACTACGAGCACCCCTTTCGCATTAGTTTAACATTGTCATTTGTTATATTGTCATTGTAAGAATACCATGTATAGCCGCTTTGAAAAACCTTGCAAAAATGGATTTCTAAGATTCCCACCTTACAACTATTATTATTACTATTGTTGATCAAATGGTGATTGTGGCAGCAGTGGTGGCTCACCCCAGCCACAGACACTGGACCAGACTCAGTTACATATGATGGATCAAACTCTTCAAACCTGCAAGGCTTCAGTCACCTCTCTGACGTCTCCTCCTGAGAACCAGGAGCAGACAAGAAACCTGAGCTTTGTTTTCCTCTGAGGTCTGGGTGTGCTTACACTACCTGTGCAGAACCTGACCGCATGTTATCTTTACGTCCAATCATCTGTCTGTTTTCACGTATGCATTGCTTCAGCAAGGAAACTATTCTGCTCGCATTCATCAGGCACATATCTTTATGAGGAATTACCGAGATAAGACACGCTCATATTGTAAATGTGCATGACTCTGGAGTTTGCACCAAAAACTGCATGCGTCAACAGCCTCAATAGTTAATCACAGTGGAAGGAAGTCATTTTTTCTACCCAGAGGATGAATGCAGGAGCTAACTTTTTTTTCACATTCAGAACCTGCACAAAAAAGTTGATTTTTCAGTTTCGAGGTTCACTGTAAGGTCACTACAACAGCACAGCCTTATAAACTGTGGAAACTAGGAGATTAGTATAATAATGATGACTGCAAGGCTTAGTCATTCACGCTGGCAACATTAGCCCGGCATTGGATCAGTGAGCTCTCTGCTCTAAAACGACAAGTTTTAACAAGTGACAAGACATGGATTCTAAAGGGAAAAAAAGACCTCAGCTCACTTCTTTGCCAAATGTCATGCTTTGGAAGCCGAGGCAGCCCTGACTACTAGTTGCCTGTGAACATTATGCAGATCCTTTGTAAGTCTGTGTGACATATTAAAAGCCAGATTGCATGTCAGCTGTCAGGGTAATGATACTGCATAGAAAACAATAGCGACAACAACATTACTGTACCTGTGGGTTTGGTGACCTTTCATCTCGCTGCAGCCTCTGATGTTCAGACAAAGTCTGGCAGAGGTAAAAAGGGAGACAGAGATCAAAACCTTCTGAAGATCTATAATGCAATTATACTCTGCAACTTTTTTTTCTGGCTGAAAGAGATTCCTTTGTAGTTTGTTGTATGGGCCTCTGTGCTTTAAACCTGCCTGTAGTACTGGTGGGATGGGCCAACCACTTGTTATTGTTTAAAGAGCAATTATATAAATCTTTTAAGGACAGCAGTAAGCTGAGGCACTCTCACTATTTATCTCACCAAGTGGATTTGGGGAATTACGTCTACATTGGACAATTCTGGAAGTCACAGTTTATGTCCAATGTTTAGTGCCAGTACTGGAAAGTAGTGGCCTTCATGTAACAAGGTGGAAAAGTGAGGGTGTGGTGGTCGGGTGGTGGATGAGTCTATAGCGTGTCTGAGTTTCAAGCGGGGGAGTGGAGTCCTGCTACAGACCTGCAATTGACATTCCAGTTTTTTTATTGACAGTAACCAATATCTCTGCCAAATCTTAAAGCAAAAGTACAACATTATTGGAAAAATGCTAATTGTTTTTGTGTTCTAGTAAAGTAAGACAATAAAATCTAAACTATTCTCCTGTCTGTACTGGTGTTGTCAAAAATATTGATTTATCAATGCATATTAATACTAAATGTTTGAAATACTTTCAATGCTCATTTTCCGCATTATTGAAACCCCGGTACCAGCTGTGCTTTCTCGCTCTCTCAGTGTCAATGTTTACTCCAATTATTCTTCTGTTCTCTACTACCAACCAAGACAAGTTGTGGTCATGTTAAAGCCTTGTTATATTAATTTAAAATTTTTAATTGTATGGCCCCCATGTCAATTTTACCCCATGGAATCGTGAATGGTGGCATTTTTCAAGATTCTGTATAAAGTTAGAAATTCCAGTTTTGTAATAACACTTGTCTGTATGATAAATATAAGGCTACAGACAACAACCCGTTAGCTTAGCTTAGCATGAAGCACGTAACTCCCAAAAACAGTGAATTGTTGTTGCGAACTAAACAACTGAGATGTAACATGTTAATTATTGAGTGATTTTGTTAACATTGCAGAGCCAGGCTAGCTGTTTCCATTCTTTATGCTAAGCTAAACTAACCAGCTGGTGGCTGTGGCCATAAAATTAAACCGCTGTAGCTCTGAACAGACAGATATGTGAGTGGTATCAATATTCTCATGTAACTCTCTACCAGAAAGCATTTGGGCATATTTCCCCAAAATGTTGAAATCTGGTCCTTAAGCATTAGTATTTATTTGCCATAACCACAATCTTTCCCTAACCTTAACTGTGCTGTAGTTGCCATGCACAGATACTGGAGAAAGGGAAACTTAAAGAAACAAATAAAAAAATATAAAGTTAGCAGATTAACTCTGATAAGACTTTTACGATTTTCAACCAGCTTTGTATCCTAACAGGGCTGCCCCTGACCAAATTGGGGCCCTAAGCAAAATTTTATTTGGAGGCCCCCATCCCAAATGTATCATAGGTACAAAATGACCGTACAACAACTTGCCATTTAACTTGACAACCTTTACTGGCAATAACAAATGTACTGTAGATACAGTAGTTTGGCTGTATGAGTCAAATAAAATAAAAAATTCAACATGAAATAAATAAATAAATAAATAAATAAATAAATAAATAAATAAATAAATATTAAATAAAAATAACTTCAAACTGAAATAAATAAATAAACAAATCTGAGTCACAAATAGCCATCAATTACTCATCACAAGAAAGTAACTTCCACCACCTCAATCCCCCACCCTTGATTAAACACTGAAAATAAAATAAAAGAGGGAGACAGGTTTTCCCTATTTAATCTTATTTTGTTATATTTCTCCCTCTCCCCTCTCTGGAGGCGTCTGATCTCCCTCAGCCCTCCGCCTCTCCCACCTTAATTAAACACTGAAAACAGAAATAAAATACAGAGACATTCTTTTCTATTTTCATCTTATTTAGCTATATTTCTCCCTCTCCCCTCTCTGGGAGCATCCGACCTCCCGCCCCGCACATACCCCCGAGGCTCGGGTCTCCCCCTCCGTGGAGCCCGACCACCCTCCCGGCCCCGCACATACTCCTGAGGCTCTTTTGGACGACATGTGGACAACTCTTCACCTGCTGCAGCTCAGCAAGTGCCTGCCAGCGCACCCCTCTTATTGTTCAGATGTCGAGTGCTGTCAATCATTGCAGCGACGCATGGGCGGTCAGGTCTCTTCTCTCCCTCCTCGAGCTGATTCTACGCGCGCCTCACGGTAGCGCATGTGCGCATCCATTGCGTATATGCGCAAATGCGTCCCCTCGCGCAAAATGTGGCCCCCCATGGAAGATGAGGCCCTACGCACACAATGTGAGTAGTATGTGTGAATGAACCATGGTAAACTTAGCTTCATCTTGCCAGCACCCAGATTTCCCTGCTCAATCTGGATCTGGAGAGTACAGATTGTACTTGCCCATTTTTGTCTGCCACCAGCATGGACACAAAAGTTTAGATGCGGATCAAGAGAGAGACCAGTTAAATGTAAACCAAGGTTCTGTTACTGTATTGCCTATTTTGCGCCTAAATTGTCTTCAGAAACATATTTTAGTGCACTGTTTAGCTGTGATAGAGTGCCCCAGGAATGAGTCCTAAAACCCAGTGGTCTTTGAATGGGTTTTTGGTTCGATGCCTGAAATAATATGTGTGGTTAACACAAGCTGAAGAGACATATGTTTTGTTCAGTAACGTAAATACCCCACTGTGAATTTTGTAGCTTTTATGTGTCTTAAAAAAGGCGAGTGCTAACACTTTACAGCCTTGATGTGGTAGGGATGTTAAATCATGCAACCGTGGTGTAGTTTGTTCATAGCCTAATGTTATCTTTTTACTTCTAGTGGTTACATTTAGGCTTCAAAAATTATGAAAGTGGTGTTCATTTGTCAACAAAACATGTAAGTATTATAAACATTTATTTGTCACAGGGCTTATTCTCTGCAATAACCCAATGGGAAAATCCTATAGGCCTTTTGATGAGGAAACCAGGGCAACACTAACTTCCGCATCAGCCTACAGAAAAACTTTATCCCTGGAGCACTCTAAAGTTTGTGAATAGTAAGTAAGCTCCATACTGCTTCCTGTATTTGGGTAAAAATACTGAGATCAAATGCTTAAATAAGGCAGTCCTGATCAAATACTGAATGACACAAGATTCTGTTACTGTATTGCCAATCATCTCATATCTAAGATGTCTTCAGAAATGTATTTTAGTGCACTGTTTAGCTGTAATAGGAGAGTTTGTCAACAGTAAGTTAGCGCCATATTGTTTACTGTGGAGACTGAAAATCTGAAATCAAACAGTAAAATGCTGATCAAATACTGAATGAACCAAGCTTATGTCATTGTGTTGCCTATTTTTCCGCCTCAGATGTTTTCAGAAACATATTTTAGTGTACTATTTAACTGCAATGCGAGATTAGTTGTGACCAGCCGGCAGCCATGTTGTTTTCATCATGTCACCCACCAGTGGGAGCAGTTATTCATCCAGTGCAGCATAGTGCATTCTGGTAGTTGTAGGTTTTCTACTTCTTTAGCAACAGCGAATGGCACAGCCCTTTTACTCTGTTTTTTTTTTTCTGGTCACAAAGCACCAATGTAAAGAACTATAAAGAGAATTATTTGTGTCTTTCTACTTCTTCTATATTGTCAGTATTGTTAATATTGTAATTTTAATGTGGATTATGATCATGTGTAGCCTTACATGTAAATAAGAGAATGTAGTGAAATTGTGAAGCACTGCACCTGGTGAAAGCAAAAAGTTAAATAAACACATGTGGGATCTAAGCTCATATTTCTCAGAATAAGAAAAATAAAGGCTATTTCTTCCGTCTGCTCCCTGAGATGTGCATTCTGCTTTCCCATGGTTGCCTCATGTTGCTTGTTGCTGTCCCCCCTCTATCATTGTTTAGACAGCTTGAGGCCTCCTCAAGAAGGGAAAGTTGATATTTATGTTGAGGCTTTCCGACTGACCATAATCAGGAGGAGCTTTTGCCCAGATTCAGGCAGCCTGCCACTGATACTCAGTTTTATTCATAGCGCTTTGGGAAAGAACAGACAGGTTCAGACAGCAGCTCTCAGATTGAACAGGTGAGGCTTTCTCTGTGTCTTTTGTATCCCTCAAGCGCTGGCAGGCTGCATCACCAAACGCTCCAATAGCACACATTTTCCATGGAGCTCCTCTCAATGCTCCTCTTTTTCCAATTGATCTGGAAAGATGTTCCATCTCCATTTAGCCCTTGAGTGTGTTCCAGTGATAGCTAACTGCAGGAGCAGATCCCTGCTGCCGCCTGATTGGCTGAGAGTGTAGTTCAGCATGAGGTCAGAGGTGTCCGTCGGTGTCATCCTCCGCCCAGAAAAACACAGCTGGCCAGAGCAGTGATGTCAGACGGAGGATGATAATTAAATAACTGATGCTGGCCAAGCTGATTGACATGGAACTAATAGAGTAAGGACACAGATCATGAAGCAATGTACAATAACAGCACTACACTGCAATGTTTGCAATCACAAATCAACCTAATCAATTACCAATTAAGAAAATGTAGTGTCATCTCTAACTCCCCAAAAAGCTGTAGCTGTGACTTTAAAAGATAATTTATGTTGATTGCAACCTGAGTCTTAATTTCATTGTTTTTGCTGTTATTTCTCTTGGTTATGACAACACTGTACTCGCATGAGTAAACAAGCCAACAGTTAGTAAACCAATATATTTGAAGGTGAGTGCAGGTGGATAAAGAGTGTCTCTTTGCATCTCTTTGTGGTCATTTTGAGGCTCCTCCTGATCAGTATATCTGAGTGACATTTTGCAGGTAAAGGCCAGGGGGTCCCTGACACTTTGGGCCCATGGGCCTGTGCCCGATAGGCCTGTTTAATAATCCATTCATGGATTTGACCCACAATGCCACTTCTGGTGTAGTTAGGTTAAGGAAAAGGATCATGGTGCAGGTTAAAATAGGTCTGTTTGTTATGAAACTTAAGTGCATACGTAACGTAATGTTGTCATGTTACATACTTCACATAACATTGTGGCATTACGTGACGTTAAGTATGTTACTACTCTTACATACATTATTACATTACATACATTAATTAAGTTAACTTAACGTTGACTTTTAGTTTCACATGGGACAAGAACAGCGGTCTCCTGGGTCAAAGTCCAGTGTTTATTTTTACTCATTGTTCTATATTGACCTTCTCATTTTAAAGACTTTGACCCTCTTTATATTGCGTCACCTGACTTCATCCTTTGCTACTGCCACAATTACTACAGCCACTAGAGGTTGTTGCCTAACAAAAAGCATAAATGTTGGCATACTAATATACGCTGCTGGTACAAACAGCCTGTGGTGTTGGTACTTGGAGGAGGAAAGTCTTCAATAGTCCACAAATTGTCACAGATTGTGTCACATTGACACACATTGTCTCATTGTCAACTATTGCCACTGAGACTATTTTTCCCCTTCAAAGCAGTTCTAGTGAAAACTGTTCACCATGAAGTCTAGATTATCCATCCATCCATCCATCCATCCATCCATCCATCCATCCATCCATGCATCCATCCAGGGCCAGGTTGCGGAGGCAGCAGGCTGAACAAGGTATTCCAGAAGTCCCTCTTCCTGCAAATTTTCCCAGCAACTCCTTGGGGGATCCCCCAAGGAGTTGCTGGGAAAATTTGACACTTGGTCAGATACTGAAATGGTGACACTAATCTTGGGTGTCCACCTTGAAACTGTGCTGTTTGTAAAGCTCTTCTGTGCTGCTGGATAAAAGATGTGTGTGAAGCTTCCACATTTTAGAATTTGTAGTGTCTTTGCAGCACCAACCATATTTGAGGCATTGTCAGCTGTTATTCCTACAATATGAGTCTAGACAGACATGGATGTAAAGTGCAACTGCGACATGACTGGTTTGTGAAGGCATACAACCACCAGGCGGTAAATCTAGTTTTATTTCCCCTGTTAATTGGTTGAGCCAACTCAACAATGCCAGCCAATCAAAGGTTGTCCTATAAGTTGCCCTATAAACACGCTTAGGTACAAAGAGGTCTCTGGGAGATTAAAAGCGTCCTCTACAGATTCACAAAACAAACCTGTAAGACTGTACTCCCATTGTGCACCTGACTCAAAAGAGAAAATCTGATCAAATCCAGCTATTTACAAACTCGTCCTTAATTTCTGGGCCACATGATAGGCTGACCCAGCAGAGACACAATGGCTGTTTCTCCCCCTGGAATAATATAGTGCTCCTCTGGAATGCTTCGCAAGTTCCTGGAGGCCATTCCCCATTCAGCAAACAATCACTGCCAGGTAATAAAAGAAGCATTTGTGTGATATGTCAGCAGTGTGCGCGAAGCTTAAAAGCAGAGAGATGGTGTGGCAAGATTGCATTCACTTTTTCTCCCAGAGGGGAAAGCTATACTATTATTACCAGTAGCCACTGACACAGCTACAGTACTTTGAAATCAAATGTGGCAAAGGCACTGTCAGACGATACTTGTGCGATCACAACCACCATAAATTGCAGTTCCCGAGGTCCAATGATTCTCTGGTTACAGCTGCAGGTATAACAAGGGCTTGTTCCCAGTCGAAACCCTTCATCTGTCTAACAAGAAAAATTATGCAGAAAAAATATGCCACAATCAATCATGTACTTGTCTTATTTTGTAACCACTAATCTCTCTGAAATCAATTTACAAAAACCAAAAGAATTTATGAAGTTCAGTGAAGGTAAAATTGTCTTTCTACCTGGTGTGACCTAATTTGGTGCAAATTTACTGATGTCTCATATGTTTGGTGCAAAGTGCTTTTCTGAAAATCGCCTGTCAATCAAACTGTGTGGACTCACATTTATTCTGCTGGGTTCTCCATTGATAGAGTTTTTGTCCTGTGATATTCAGTCCCCTCAGGATTTCACAGGGTTTATTTTGGGAATGATGCAGCCTTAAATGCCTAATTTTGCAATGGATTTTTGTTGCAGTGTTTTAAGGCATTTTTATGTTGTTTTTGTTTGTTTTGCAATTAAAAAGGTAAAATTTTTGACAATTTTGCGACATTAAAACTGTTTTGAATTTTTCATTTATAATACACCAATGTTTCCACTCACAATGCATATTTGATCTAACTCACCCTCGTTCTTCAGCACATGCAACAGCCTCTGTCATAGTGATTTGTCTTGTCTGTTGTCCACGCAGTGTGTTTGTCAATCGATGTTTACTTGCACTTTTGTGCAGAACACGTTTACTTGCAGTTTTGGGCAGATCATGCACCAGGAAACTGCCTTGCACGGGTTTAGCAGTACTTTTTGTTGGTAATCATGAGATGTTCATGTTGCACGTCTGCATCTTCAAAACCAGAAACAATGAAGTGAGTCTGGTGACGTTATACAGGGGGCAATTATGATTGGTGAAAGTCATAACTACAACAATTAGTCCAATTTGTGGAAAAGTTGCAGTGATTGGACAAAATTGCAAGGTCAGGCAGAACTGAAGAGGGTTGGTCGAATTTGCTTTTTTAATTTTTTATTATATTTTTTGTGTTTGCAACATTGCAGCATCCAGGAGGGGCTGGTTGCTGCTCTTTTTTTAAACTAATTATCAGCTATGTTAGCTATGTCTGTTTATGCTAATGAAAAAGTTGCTGCTGTGGCTTACATGCGTGTCAAAGGATTTTTTTCCGGAAAAGTTACACTGACTGCTCTAATTTGCCACAATGTAAAATGTCAGTTAGCTTCATCTGCTTGTGTGAAAACACACACAGACTTGAGATCACAAGACAGGGTGCCAGAGAGCCATAAAGCTAGTCTGTACATGTGTGTTTTCTATATGCTCCTTAAAACACAGAGAAACACACAGGTTTGTTTTGTCTCACCTGCCTGTGGTGTAACCGTGAGCTGCAGACTTATTAAACCCATTCATCATTTCACCCAGAGCAGACTGTCACACCAGTGTAGTAGCTGGAGGACGGCACAAACACAGTATGTGGTTTCGAACAATCAACATTTGTTGATACTTCACTTAATCCTGTCTTGATTTGGGTGAACTTTTTTATTCATTATGCTAACCTCTCTCCACAAACCGCTCTCATACATGCACGCTACAGTGTATAGCTAACTGAAACCACAGAGTTTCCCCTGTCTGAGGCGAGCAGGGCTGAAACTTGGATGTATATTCCAACATGTTGACATATACACAATATAGTAAAACACTTAAGTGACACTTACAGTGTTTCAGGATCACGCCTCTTGAAAAAGAACATTTCATCTGTGCAATCACAGGGAACACACATGGTTTATATATACATAGTTATATTTGTCCATTGCATCACAATTTACTACTGAGCCCCCACATCTGGACCTTAAGTAACTCCAAGCTAATAATGACCTCATCACTGTGTCGGTACAATTATGTCTTTGGCAGATCGATGGGCACATGGTCACTATCCGAATAACAAACTCATGCTTTCCTTTATAATTAAGTCAGACAAAGCTGTTAAGAGGTTAATGCAGTGATGTCAGTGGAACAACTGTGTGCATTTAAAACCTATGATGCAAAGATGTTGAAAGACACGTGTCAAAATGTGCAGCAAATCAAGATTTTTAATATAATCTTATAGAAAGTAAAGAGTATATGAGTCTATTTTTTTTCCTCTGAGGAGATGGCTCTGTGATTTATGGTTTAAGCGTTCTGTATGAATGAATGTATGCGCCTGTTGACTGCTGGATTGTTAAAGTTAATCCTCTTAGTTCCAACGCAATGTTAAACACTGACAATGAGGCCCCATAATGTGGCTATCAGGAGCAATCTCATGGCTGTGGAGATGCTAAACAGCCTGGTGTGTTGGGTTAGGCCCCCAAAGAGAAGAGTGCGCCTTGAAAGAGGCAATATTTTTCAAATTGTCTGGCTGCTGAGCAGTGATAGAGCTGCCTGTCACATTTTTCTCCCTGACTACAGGGGCTCCCTTTCAGAGGAGCTCTCAGGCCCTCCGGTGTGAGCACCCTTCCGGCCTTGTTTGCATTCAAATGTGATAAAACTAAGAGGTGACTTTCCCCCACAGCTGGGCAGAAAATGGATTAGGTCAAAGTGACAGGCTTCATGAGGATCCTGCCACAGCGGCTAGTCACACTGAGGAAGAAAAGAGGCCTCACTAAGCTCAGCTTTGGAAGCCAATTGAGGGGCTTTGCTATCCCTTTCACACTTCCAGTGTTCCCAATGGCAGCTAGCCAGCCATGGTGACCCGCTCACAGGCAAGGTTAGTCATTCAGCACAATCTCCTCCTAATGCCAGGGTATAAACCCTCCCCACCTCTGTGCTTTGACTGCAATGACGTGGGGTTTGATTTTAAGAAAAGATATCAACAGTGTGATTGTTAGAGTTTGGTTTTTTGCTGGATCTGTATGAAGCTATCGATGTATTTGCCACAGTCAGAATATATTACCTGATGTGTGCAGAAGCTAAGCAATGTACTGCTGTGGATGCAAAGTTAGTTCAGATTCTTAGTCACACAATAACACAAACTAACCTATCGAGGCAGTGGCACACCAGCAAATCCTGTGTTTTGCAAGGTAAAATGAATTTTTGTCAAAGTCTGTTTAGTTTTGGCTCATTATAATAACCTAGACTAGTAGTTAAAATGTCTCTCATTAAAAATCGGCCGTCTCAAAAATCTATGATTGTTTTGCATAATATAATGCAGAGCCTGATATTAAAAATTCAACTAACTTTACAATAACAGCTGTAGAGTTACTATATGAGTGTTTTCTATTTTTAGGCCCGTGTGCCATGCTGCATTGAAGTGTTTATTTTCCAATAGAGCCCTTCTCTTTGGTTGTTGGCCCCAGATTACAACCAGTTGACTGTCCCTAAAGCACAGTTTGTTTAAAGCTCAGCTCTCTGTTGACATTGGCTTAATCCACTGCAAGACACAGGATGCTTCTATTTGAAAACAAGCAAACACAGTTCCATTTACATGCTATGGGACACAAGTTCACATCGCCACATGTTGGTGATTTGACTTTTTTCATTACCATGTACAATATGATGAAATACTTGTACCCGGGGGTTAGTAATGACTTTCATACTTCAGCCTACTGAAGGACACTATGATGATTTTAACAAGAATTTGAGGGTGCGTTTAATGACCGTGGGCCAAAATATGATCAAACTCTCTAAATAGATGATTGATTGAATATGGATTACTCATGGCTCTATGTTCCAAGTATATGTTTTAAGCATACACACTGGTGTTGATGATCAGAGGGCTCAGGAACTGGGGCGCCATCTGCAGGTTCACTCTGTCTGAAGGCTGAGACTCACTCACTCACACAGTTACTGCACTGTGGTACAAAACAGTTTGCTATAAAATGATATTAGCTGTATCAGTGACTGATGAGTAGAAACTGCATGTGTTATAATGATATATTGGGTTGATTTCCCTTTGTTTTATTTAATCTAACAGACCAAAGACAGACATATTAACTGGATGTTGAAGTGATTAGCTCTTCAGCTGTAATTATTTAGTCCATAATTTGAGGATTTGAAGCGGATTTTATTTTTAAAATGTTATTTACAATCATACAAAACTGCATATTTCAGAACAATACTTTAATTTATACTATTAGTTCATTATATCAGTTGCTATTACTTGATTTGTCATCATGTGGTTCAGGGAGTTGTTCTTATAGTTATGATTTTGCCTTTTTGATGATGCTTCAAGGAGCTTATTAAATAAATAAGGATCATGGAAAAACAATCATCTGCTCAGTCACTCATGTTGTTAATGATCAGTTCTGCATTTAATCTGAGTACGATCACATTGAGATGGTTCCCCAGTGATACTTAGCGTAAACAAATAAAACTTTAGGCCAGCTTTTAAGAAAACTCTACGCTCCTTTAACTCTTGAGTTTTGGGGAGTTTGCTGTTTCTTCATTATCAGAAAGAATAATAATTTGTGTTTAATGAAAAGAGCTGTGATGGTGTTTCGTGAGCTGAAGCCCTTTGAAGAGCTTCAGACAACATGTCTGAGGATAGATATCACCTCAAAGCTGAAGTGTCAAACCGCCAACTAGGCAGCTGTGTGTATGATTTGTCATCACTCACACATTACCTATCCACACCTCAGACTCTCTCTGTCTGTCTCTGTGTATCATGAGACAAGCACACCCCATGGTCCTGCTGCCTCAGTCTCCCAATCTCTCTGTCTCTCACAGACACACATACACACACATGCCAAAAGAAAAAGTAATTCAACTCCTTTTCCCCATGGTCAAAATGGCAAAGGATCAAAATGAAGCTTCACTAATACTTTTAGTAGCACTACATTAAACTGAAGATGCCTATATAGGTTTACAGTTAGCTAACTACTGTCTAAATGTCACTCCCACAAAATAAATCAAACCTGAAAGGACAGCGTTTTAAGAAAAAATATGCCTATCATACAGAATTGCCCTCAGACATCTGGAATGGATAAAACTTTTTCACTCTTGAACTCATATTATTATTTTCTGATGTATTCAGCTAGATTTTTGACTCCCTAACCCTGTTCTCACCCCCAGCATGGGAGACTGCCTTTAATGGTTCCACAGAAAAATTCAGCAGTTGGACACAGCTCTTTTGCAGAGGAGGGACAGTTAACAAGATGTACATTTGTCAAGCCAACAAGCTTTCATCGTTCATGTCTTTGCTCTGCTAAAATCAAAAATGAGGCACTCTGCATCAAAAACTGCACGTGCAGTCCTTGTATTCGTGCTTCTGTGGGTCCTCACATCTCAGAAATCATTGAAGCATTTGTCAGTATGCCATCATTTGTCAGAAACAGTGTGGTGCATGTTGGACAACTTTAGGGGCCAAGGACATAGGTGTCATTTCAACTTTTGGGTGGGGGGCACATATGAAATGGGGGGGTTTAGGAGTCCTCCGCCAGCTCCATTTGAGGTTCAAACACTTAAATTTCCAGCATTCATTCAAGGTTAATGCACTAATTGTGCCTTTTCTTATTAGAGGGGGGTCATATGCACTTGTTCTAAATACTGACTTACTTACTTAATTACAGAAGCTATCATCAATAGGCGGTAAGCCCTTGTCCCAGTACCAGCTGTTGACAGTGCAGTAGAGTCTGTAAGCGATGGCAAGGACCAGCAGTGTGCCCAACTGTTGCTTAACATAAGGAAAATTGGCAGCATGGGCAGGCACTTAATGCAAGGCCTCTGTTTGGTGCACAGCTTGGTGGCAAGACGAATGGTGAAGTCCCTGATGAGGATCCTTCCCTGCACAGGTGGAGCGAGGGGACTGCCCACTATCTCTACAGTTAAAGTTAGACAAGCAGTTCCCCCTTCTAGAGGGTGATGGGATCTTCCTCTTCACAGCTTCACCAGTACTTCTCCTTGTCCCAATCTTCCCACGGCTTTAAATGTTGGTAAGTTTGGTGAGGGCAGAGTTGGCCTCGGCCTGGTGCTGCCAGCCAAGGCAGGAAAAGCAGACATTGTGGTTGTCGAAGGCTGACAATGGTTACTGCAAGTGCAGATAGACAAAACTTGTGGTAAAACAATATTCTCAGTGGCACCGGAGGGTGAGCTTGTGAGTGCAGGTCCATACTCAAGAGATTAAAGTGTGCTGTAATAACATTATTACTCATTTATTATCTGTTGTGTCAAAAAGAAAAGAAAATCATTTTAATTAACAACTGTGAATGAGCCAAGTAGTTGAGGAGATTGTCAGAGCAGACAAAATGATTTTTTTCCAGTCATGCTGCAGGTCAAAAGAGGTATAAAAACAAATAAACAAATGTGTCCTGTCATGTTTGTAATGGAACTGTTTTTGGTTTCTGAAATCAGGCCGGGACTGTTCATCAGGAGCAGCAGGTGAATTCCTGCAGGCCTGGCCAGCTGATTGGCCTGAGGTGTCATGTAAAAACCAAAGCAAAATCAACGCTGTAAACCATCAACTGCTAAGGGTATGATCTCTGCCTGTCAACACATGTGATTGGTTGTGCACATGTACGCATCAATGTTCAGTTAGTGCGTGGACTGACTGAATGGACGGGGCAGGAGAGAGAAGGAATGAAAGCTGAGAGGGAGTGCACTGACATGAGAGAAGCCCTACAGAAATTGTACATACATGAGCAAAGGACATGGTTAATGTTTAAAAATTTCCAAACTTCCAAAAAAAAAAATCATATTATCAGCTGAATTATTGCACCATGATTGTGTGAGGGCAGCTCTGTCACAGTTCTTGTTAAACTAATCATCACCAGTGTTGCATACAACTGTGCCAACTGCAGTAAGGTGTGCGTAATGAATGTAAACTGGTGGAACTGTCAGGAAGTTAAAGATGTGCTGCACTGCACCAGAAGTTACAAAAACTGTCATGTTTGCCTAGTTGATGAGTTCAGTAAGACCAGTTGGAATAATCTCCTGTGCCTCTCAGCGGAACACCTTGGGGAAATGAGTCCTTGGATGAAGCTGATGTGGAGGGGTTGGGAGATGCTCACTTGGACTTGGACAGCATCCTCTTCTCCATCACCTCCTCCAGCTCAGCTCTTCTTCCAATTACTGAGAGGGCCTTCTTACTCGCTTGATGAGCCTATTAGTATTCCTTATCCTTCATCCTCAGCACACAGCAGCATGGAAGATGGCACTGGCCACCACTGACTCATAACATTCTATTGCAAAGGCTGAAGCATCTGCCAGGATTGGATGGACCCAGTGTCTTTTCTACCTTCAACAAGTGTTAGCAATGTTAGGAGTGAGAGAAATGTTACATTTGTATACAACATGGAAGTTGTAGGGTTTTTATCTGGGTTTTGTGGGATTGTGGGAAAACTAAGAGCAGGATTGTGAAACCGGAGAATGGGATTCACAATCCTACATGCGGTTGGTTTTAGGCAACAAAAACACTTTGGTTAATGTTAGGGAATGATTGTGAATTCATTTAAATGTTAATAGAGTGAACATGTTGTTCATATCTCGTGCTTCATGTCACCATTTCACCATTAAAAGATCAAAATCTTCCCCTTACCTGCCATACACTAAAAACGGACCTCCCTCTCTGTCAGACGAAACATTTATAATACAAAAACACATTAGTCAAGACCAATACTTACACAAATGGCATAGTCACTGGGTGGGTGGGTGGCCCTCCTTCCTTCACCTGCTGTACTTCACCAGTGGTCATATTGGTGATGACACCAGCATTTGGGCAATAGATTGAAACCATGAAGGCTGAGATGTACCCAAGAATTAAAATGAATAAAAACAAAAAAGAGAAGACAAAATCTGTTTCAGCACCTTGGAGAGAGACACACTCTGCCACAGAGGGTTAAACTGTCCAAATGGAAAGACTGACTTGGTCATACGAAGGAATTTGAAGGGACAGTGTTGTCGGTCCACTGTCCACCCCTTACCTGTACCAATGGGATCTCCTGGGACAGCACTGTCGATGTCTTGGAGGCCTTGTTTTTTCTTATACTGAACAATTTTTCTTTGTCATTTTGGACTGGGACAGCTGTGGTCAGTTAGACCTGGGCTGGCAGAAAATTGAGATGACTCTTTGAGGTAATAAAGGAAGCAGTATACATTTCTCCAGGGAAAATATGACTTGATGGTCAAGCAGTTTGACCACCTGTGGAAGCACAAGGTTGGACGGGGACATTGTTGACACATTGTTCAGACTTGTGATGTAACCAATTAGAAAAAAATGAAAAAGCTGTACTTGCTGCCTGATGTTTTCCAAGTCATCAAGAGAGAGCTAAGAATCCAGGTCTTTGTCTGGATCACGTGAAACAAGCAGGATTTGATATTGGCTAACCTCTGCTTGTGTGAAGGACAGATGTGGAACCAGTGGTAAAGCTCCAGCTAATACACATATAAAATGTGATGAATATTAAATATATGATACAGTCACACACATAGAAACTAGTGTTTCTTCCTACCACTGGACTCAGAGAAGATACAGTCTCATGCAGATGCCCATATCAATTTCATGGAAAAGTTTTTCTTCAGTTTGGAGTTGCTCTGGCTTCTTTGGCCTCTCCCTAACAAAACTTGTTTGAAAGCTGCTGGTACTTTTTCAAAGCCAGTTCTATTGTGCCAAAACTTGGCATAACATTTAAAGGCTGAAATTCTGATGCTTCAGCCATTGTCATCACATCATATTCTTTCATTATTTGCACTGCAAAGGCGAAAAATGGTAATCAAAACACTTAAAGGCCTTTGGACACCAAGTCTGTGTTGGTCTTATGTATATATTTTAAATGGACCTGCGTTTGTATAGTGCCTTTCTAGTCATCCGACCACTCAAAGCGCTTTTTTACACTACAAGTCACATTCACCCATTCACACAAACATTCATACACTGGTGGCCAAGGCTACCATACAAGGTGCCACCTGCTACTCAGTTTTTAACACACTCACACACCGATGGAAGCATCATCAGGAGCAATTTGGGTATCAGTATCTTTCTCAAGGATACTTCAACATGCAGACTGGAGGAGCCTGGGATCGAACCACTGATCTTCCAATTGGTGGACGACACGCTCTAACTCTGAGCCACAGCCGCCCCCAAATCTGTCATTCAATGAAAAGCATAATGCACAGAAACCTTGCACACTGAGTCCAATATATTTATCGTTCTATTTGTCTCAAAATTTCGCCATAGGCTTCTCTTCACTGGAGGTACCTCCCTAGGCTATCGCCACTCTCTGCTCTTATCTTGCATTTGGCACTGTGGCTACTTGAGTTAGTAAATCATACTGTTGGGCTATAAATTGCACTCTGCTGTAAGCATCGCCATTGCCTTGTGCATTTGTGGATAGGCTAATTTTACGTTCTCTTTGTTGTGAAAGATTTCAAGGACATTGCTTCCATACACTTCCACTTCTTTTTCTTGCTGGCCGCCTGTACATCTCTGCCTTGTTTCTCTCTCTAGTTGTGGATGTATGTGTCTTATTGGTTGCGCCACATTTTCTTCACTGCTTCTTGGTTGAACAAATCTCTAAAGGGTTTTGAGAAATGGAAAAAAGCACCTGCTCTGAAAACTTTAACAATGGATAAAAGTTTTGGAATTGATGTGTAAACATGATTGTCACAACGTGAGGTGATATTTATTCATAGAAGTGCAAAAAAGTAGGTTGTATATAACAAAATTGGTGTGCATAGGCCTCTACTTGTATGTTGTCTCTAGGCAGAGGGGCCAGCGGAGGGCTTCATCATGACTGAAAGGACAGCCTTATTAGCTGATTTATAAACACAGGGGATAAGCTTCAATAAATAACAGTGGTTGACAGAATTTAAATAAACAAAAAATAAAATCTGGCTCAAATGAAAACTAGTTCTATATAGATAAGCTTCATAAATGATGAAAATATAGAAGAGAATGATGTTTCCCATGTGCATGCCAAGAGTTGTGAGAGAAAGAGAAAGAGGGGACAGACAGTTTAAAAAGACATTATGAATTTGTTTCTATTCATACACTCACTATAATATATACATCACATGCACAATTCATATTCCACCAGAGAGAGGGTGGGGTGAGAAAGAGGTGGAGTTAGCAGCAGCAGTCAGTGTCTGGCCGAGTGCTTGAACGTCACATTTTAGTTATAGTTCTTTGAATGAGTACATTCTTTTCTGTACTGTAATTAAAATAATTGTATAACTAAATATCAAAGCATGTCAAATGTCACATTTACCTAACAATAACTTGCTGTTCCTGACTCTGTTATTACTTGAAACCCTTTGGAATTTGCATACAGCTAGCAATCACAATTACAGGCTGAGTAAAACTCACTATTTAGAAAAATGAGAGAAAATGCTCTGAATAGTGTTATTTCAGTGTGAACAGCAATCAAGAAGCAAATATTAATTAGTGCAAATATGTACCTATGTAACAGTTGTCTGGGAACTGAGATGATAGTGAAGCTGGGAGAGGATCCTTTTGAGAGATTAAGGTCACAGTTCACATCTGCACCTGCTGGCCCTCATAACATAAATGATCTGAATTACAGGGCAAATGTTTTATCTCGTCTCTCATCACCTGCGTAAAGCTGCACTTTGGAGCGAAATGAATATCTTTTTATTGAATGTGCTGAGAGAAGGAACCTTGGAGGTGAACATGCCAACAAAGGAGAGCTGCACTGTGTAAAGTATTTCCAATCATCTAATCTACAACAATGAGAAGTGCCTCCACACCTGCTTTTCAAAGAGAACCCCTGAGTCTCCTTAAGTTAAAAAGTGAAACATTTGTGGTGAGTGTTAGTTGAAACCAAATCTTGCGCTGCGCCTGAAAGCAACAAAGCTAATTATGTCTTCACATACTCTGATGACCCAGACAGCAGGAAAATTACTGAGCTGTCCCCATCAGTCAAAGGGCCCGTCTGGGGAGGAACACTACATCACAGCAAACTGAGATAGACGTGACGCACAGGCCCTCCTCCTGTTTCCTTCCAGGGGGCCGATAAAAGAACTGTCACTTTCCTGAAGCCTCTGGTAGCATAGCAGCTGAGAGATAAGTGATAACAAAGAGTCTGATGGTACCCAGTAGGTACCCGTCACAGCTCTGCTACAGTTCACACAGACAGCACAGGGGATGAAGGCCGACGGCTGATCTCAATCAGCATTTCAACATTTAGAGGCAGGTTAAGGTGCTGTCAACAGCAAACAGACATGAAAGCAGAATTACTATTGAGAGGACGTAAAAGAGTGATAATTAACAGGGTGGGATATCCCGCCTGGCATCACATCAAGCACAGGTTCACCGCAAATTAGCACCAAAACAGGTACAGGTGTGTTTGTGCTGTGGAGCGTTGAAATAGACAATACTGTTTGTTGAAGTTACAAATCATAGTGGCGGTAGGAGGCAAAAGTGCCAGTGTCAACATTAAGTGGCTGTCTGCAGCATGTTGTTGCCAAAAAGTTACCCTAGATTCAAGGCTGGTTCAATGCCACTGTTGAAAACTGTATGATAAAGTGAGTTTTTTTTAACTCTATTTAAAGGTCCAGTGTGTAAAATTTGTGGGCATCTACTGGTAAAAATTATCCAATATTCATGACTATATTTTCATTAGTTTTGAATTTTTGAATATAATATAATTTTACCTTAGAATGGGTCATTTATAACTACATACGGAGTGGGTCCTCTTCCAAAGAGTCCACCATGTTGTTTCTACAGAAACCCAGATCAACAAAAAAATTATCTGCTCTAGATAGGGCCAATTGCATTTTCGTACTAGCTACCATTCTCTTACACACTTGGGACACGGGCACACAACCTTATCACTAAATGCCACTAAATCCTTCACACTGGAACTTTATGGTTGTATATGGGTTGTTTTGTGTTGAATGGCTGGCAGTTGTGGTGTGTCAGGAGTATTTCAGAACTGGTAAATATTCGCTCTTAACAGCTGTGCTAACAGTTGTGCTAACTAATTGGGGAAGGCAGCTAATGTGTTGGTTTGTAGTAAAGTGCAATCATTGGTTGGAATCAAGTGATTTGGACACGGTGAACAAGTAAGCTCTGTGCTCTGAACCAGTGTGAACGAAGAGGTCAACACCCTTTATTATTTTTCATACATTATTTACCACAGCAGGGCATTACTGCTTCACTCTTTATGTTTTATACTTTTCACAATTAAAGACCAACTAAAACTACTCACATGCATTTTGCTAATAAGTAACTCAAGATAATGTCTTAAACATGTGCTGTTTTTGTACTGACTTTGAGTTGCAGAGCTCCAGGTGCCTACAGACAGCAATAATAAGTTTGTCTTTTATTTCTGATTCATTTCAGATCTTAACACTAAATCTTTCACGACAGAGTGTCACATGAATTTTCTTGTGCAAGTTAGTATACTTCAACCAGAATTTCAACACGAATACAGGAGTAGCTTGAATTTCGTATACTCCCGTAAATTTGTGTTGACCAGCATAAATTTACGTCTATTTGCATCTATTGACTTGGTATGTAAACGCCCCATGCGTAACACTAGCATCGCATTTAGTGCAAACACACCGTTAGTTTGGTGGCATAAAAAAGCTGAGCAGGTGAGAGCTTTTGTAGCTGTTGGACTTTGCATTTGGCTCTTTACTGGAGGCAGAAGGTACCAGTACAGACCACAGTAGATGCAAGAATGTGTCGCAGTGCAAACAAAGGTGTATCATGTTGTATCTGGATTTATCAAGATACTTGAAATGATTAGTATAAATAGGGCCTTCGGAAGGCGCTGTCAATCAACCTTTATTTTTTTGTAATTTTAAGGACTTATGGATGCTTACATAAGAATCTTCACTGCAGCTTAAACGTAGGCGTGTATAGTTTCAGTCATTGCTATAGTTTTGGCTAAACAGGGGTGACCTGAAGGAGGTATTTGTGGGTAATGAGAGGGAGGGTGACAGCCCTTTCACAAGCCCGCTGAATATCTATATTCAGGAAGTTCAACACCTGGTCCATGCTGTTCATTGTCACGGTGAGTGCATGCAGGCTGTCTCCTTAAATTATCATGTCTTCGTAGACGTCCCCTCACTGATCCTACCTCCATATTAAGTCATTAAGTTCTCAACCTCTCCCATGCAGGTTATTAATAGACATAATTTGGACTTAATTGCAGGTTTATAACTCACCAGTAATGATAGGAAGCACTGAGCTTCTCTTTGAAGTGAGATCCCAATCTTCTGGAAGATGGATAAGCACCAGTCCTGCAGATCAAGCCGATACCTTCATGTCAACAGCCTCGGGGATCATGAAGAGAAAGGTTTGTTAATTTGTTAAACAAACAATTGCTTCAGTTTGGGAGATTACACGTGGCAGCAAGACTGTATACTGCTCTGCTGCAGTGGAAGTAAAGCAAATATATCACAAGCACTATTTTTATATGTGTCTGAAAGTTTGAGGGGTCATTAGTTGAGGAATTTGAAGCCCTTGGCATGTGTGGCCTGTTTGAACAATATCTGTGATGGATTAGGGATTTTTAGGTTTTTCTGCATGTTTCCCAGAGAAATAAAATCACTGCATTTAAAACATTTTTGCTTTGCACATTTAGCTGGATTTCTACTGTCACCAGTTCATTTGTAAATACAGATATACAATATGAGTGGCTGATTCAGACGTGGCCTATTTTGAACAATGTACCCTTTATGTGTCCCCTCCTGTGATCGTTTGTCAGCTCCCCCCGTCCTCCTCCCTCCCATTTTGCTTTCCCAGCAGTCAGATAGCTCCAGGTCAGTCTGTCAGGTAAGTTTTACCTGCAGCTGAACTCTGCACCACCTCCTGTTGTAGCCGGCAGCACCGGCAGCGCTCTCTTATCCACTAAACAAACGGTGAATTCCAGGTTCATGCCCTGCGGCTGTGACACTTCCACCACACATAGCCCTAATGTGTTTTTACATGGAGCTTCTAATAGAAAAAAAGAGAGGGATTTGTTCCTTTGCTGCAGCTCATATCTGGGAAAGGATCATGTAGCTGGTTGTCAGAACATTTCCCTGCTAAAAAATGCACCTCGTTTTACTTTGAAGAATAAATTCAGCCTGCTGAAATACTTGCTCACTTTGTGCAATCTTCTGCACAAACACAAATCACTCGCCTCAGCTGTTTGTCAGATAAAATGTTATTAACAAATCAGTGTCTAGATGTGACATTACAAGATGTATAAGTATAGAAGAGAATTTTAAGCCATAACTATGAAATGTTTAAATTGCTGTCATCATCTTGAATTCTCTAGTATTTCTGTATTACTTAAATAATTAATGACTAAGTGAGTGACAATGAAAAAAAATCTTGTGTATCATGACTTTTTACTCTGAAAAACTCAGTTCGTCCGATTCGTCAGTACAGTGTAGGTGTTTGATCAGAGATGGTGTTGGTGACAAATATCAGTGTATCAGAGCCAAGGGAGGGGGGGAATATTCTGAGAAAAAAAACCTTAGAATTTCTGAGATTAAAATTGTACATTTACAAGACAAAAAATTGATACGCTCTTAGATTAAAGTGGTAATTTTATGAGAGAAAAAAACTCATAAATTTACTGCCACAAAGTCAGGGGACGTTACTCTGTATGAGGGGCGACAAAGTCCATACAGGGAGGATGTTGTGGTGGATGAATCAGGCCCGCAGGAAGTGCACTGGGCTTGAAATATATATAAAATATATATTTATAGTGGCCAAACAGTGGAATTCCATCTTACTAGGTCTGTCATGTGATGCCATTGGACCCTAAAAGACATATTTCCATAGACTTACATTGCAAAAGAGATGTCTGATGTATTTTTTGAGTATCACACCCCCAGCAAAATGATTTGTTTTTCTTTTAGAATTTGATTCTTTCTGTCTGCTCAGTCATTACTCAAGTTGGTGGAGCGCTAAACTGGAAGTAGCTAGATTGACTGCTGGAAGTTTCTAGTGGACCTGCTCTATGGGTCCAGTGATGTAGCAGTTGAACATTTTGGGGTTCTTGCGCCACTGAGCAACTTTCATAGAGACAGAGCGCAACGCGTCATAATCTGAAAGCCATGCCCCCAAAGGGGAAACGAGCCCCGCTTTCCCCTCACACTTTCCCCCCGTTTCCAGCCTGTTGAGTTTTCACCAAGTCCAAATGCCGAAAAGTTGCTGTGTGGTGGGCTGCACAGCCAATAAAAGCCCAGAGCTTAGCTTTTATCAGCTGCCGAGCAGAAAAACGGAACCTTGTAGAAGACACGAGTGGATACAGGCAATAAAACGTGAGGCTTCAACAGGGAAGAAATTGTTGTATCCTGACACTCTGTATGCCTATGTGTGCAGCAAACACTTTGTCAGACCCTCCAAATGTATTTTTTAGAGTAACAGTTAACTGTATTTATGTATGTTAAGCTAAAGCATTGACAGTATGAATGCAACTTCTGTTATAATTGTGCCCAGCGCTCTGCGATTCAAGCAGTCGATTCAAGCAGTCCATTCCAGCGGTCCGCTCTAGCACTTCTATCAACCTACCGGCATGTAGGCATGTCTCAAAACAACAACGTGTGCCGGTAGTAGGAGCAGGCTGACAGCTGAGCATACCGAAATGCTCATCTTCTTAAAAAAGAATCTCCACATCATGTTTTTTCCAAGACAAGCAAGGTAAGGAGAAGGGACACTGAGGTAGCTTATCAATGCCTACCATATCAATCTGGTAGGCATAGCGTGCTAAAATCATCCTTTGCCATCTTATTATTAGCTAATTATTAGCTAGCTATAGCTAATAATTTTAGCTAGCTAGCTAGCAATTCAGTCATGGAGACTTGAAGGCGCGGCTGCGGAGGCAGAATGACAGCGAACGAGCGAAGAAGCGGAGGGGAAAGTGGGCCTCGTTTCCCCTTTGGGGGCGTGGCTTTCAGATTATGACGCGTTGCGCTCTGTCTCTATAGCAATAAACTGAGTCTTGGCTTCAACGCTGTATCTAGTTTTCTTTATGAATCCGTGGGATAAATGGGTCGAGCACAGGACATTCACCCAAGAGACTGGGGTTTGTGTCCCATGTGAGTCAATGCTGGCTTATAAGTTTTGATTTGGTTAACTTATTATTCTAAGTTTTCAGGATGTATAAAGCTGCTGAATGATAATTGGTTATTTTAATTTCTAAGAATTTTCAAAACAGTACAGTTTTATGGGCGCCCAGGTTTACACCACAATAATCTAACGACTATTTTTTTGCCGTGCTCTGCCATAAGTAGATATACAGTAAGACACATACCTTTCATGTAAAGGTTTTCTGCTTGGCATGCTCTCAGATATTTATAGCCAAAGGAACAATACATCAAGTTACAGGCAGCAGTATAAAAACAAGACAGAATTAGACCAGCTTCTGCCAACTTTGAGGCCCATGAACCCCAGTTTACCTGATCTTTCTTTGATTGGGATTCAGGAATGTCCCTTCAACTTCAGACAAACATCTAAACACCTCTGTTTACAGAGTTTACAACAAGGCCTGTACACGCCTGGACATTTAATCTGGGGATATTTTGTCTTGAATATGTCTATACCTTACAGTGTAAAAGGCAGATATGCAAAGCAAACTTTCTGCAGAGGAATAGCAGTTGCAGGCTGTGCTGTGATGTTGCAGGAGTGTTAAAGGGAGATTCCAGTAAAGCAGCTGTACAGCAGAAGATTTGGGGAGGAGGTGTCTGAGGATTGGTCAGACTTTGGCAGCCAAGGCAATGTCTATAAAATGAACTCCTCCTGGACTTCTTTTGCCTTTTCATAGTGTGGAGATATGCGGCAGCTATTTGTGCCAGTTCACCACTACTGCTGTGATTTTACACATCAAGATCAGTTTACTCATAGTGAGTACTACTCCTGTTGCATAATGTTTTTTGTGGCGCTGGAGGAGTTTTGTTGAGTCCAAAAATAACCCTTGATGCCACACTGGTGTCATCAATGCTTAGCCAAATTATCAAAGTCAATGTCTTTCAAAGACACATACCATGAAATACACTCTGTGTTTTGTGTCTTGAAATCAGCCAAAGACAAGGACGCAAGACCACTATGCATAAGGCTTGTGTTGTAATTAACAAACCAGAAAACTAATATTACAACATAACAAGGAATTTTACCAACATTTTAAATTGTTGGCTTGTTAGCTAGCATAGTTCAGAGCTCAATGATATTGCTGTAATGCAATCATGAATTCTGCAATTTTTGACCGTGTCCTCAGTCCAGTGGTAGTCCACACATTTAATAGCTTCAAGCCACAGACACTGCCGATGTTTCACTTTAACGAGTGACCATGCTAACTGGTGACTTTCAACCAAATGCCTCCATAGTCAATCATAGTAAGTTATGTAAATGGTTATGGTTAACCTAACAGATAAGTATGTATTTAATCTGATTAAAGTAAAACTAAAGGCTTTTACAAGGACACATACATGTTCTATTCATGTTTTCAATAGCAGCAACCATGAAACATTCAGCTGAGTCACCAGTTAATACAGTCATTCATTAAACTGAATCAGCAAGCTCTAATGCAGTTGTAATCCAGTCTGAATTCTGAGTCTGTTGTTGAAATATCAATTCTGACAACCAAACACGCAACAGCATGTTTAATGCTTGCTAACTCGTCTGGATGGCTGGATGGGCAAAACATCACTTCCACTGCCAATGTGCATACACATATTTTTGATGATGTCAGCTGTAAAAGGGTCTACATGTCCATACTAATATGGACATTTTTCAGGATAATGGCAGAACTGGGGCCACAAAAGAAAATTCAAGCGTCCACAGTCTCAAGACCATTGTATGACAACACTCAGTAAAATAGACCGCTCAAAAAAATTAAGGGAACTCTTAATGGTCACAGTATAATACCAAGTCAGTTAAACTTCAGGGATATCAATCTGTCCATTCAGGAAGCACAAGTGATTGTGAATCAGTTTCACCTGCTTTGGTTCAAATGAAAGTGACAACAGGTGCAATGCAGAGGCAAAAGCAAGACAACCCCCAAGAAGGAAATGGTTTTACATGTGGTGACCACAGACAGTTGCTCTCTCCTTATCCTTCCTGACTGATTCTTCTCTAGTTTTGTGTTCTGCTAGTGTCCTTGTCACTACTGGTAGCACAAGGTGGTACCTGCAGCCCAGTGGAGCAAATTACGTGTCAGTTTGAATTTGATTTAACTTGACTTTTTTAAATAGAGAGGGTCCTATTGCACAGTGACTACGTATTCACACTATTGGGGTCAGTCTACTGCACTTTGAATTAAAAGACATGCAATTTTGATGAGTACAATGTCATTCTAACCTCTGAAGATAAGACAATCATAATTCACAGATATGTTCACCATTAATTGAATGTTTTATTTACTTCTACTGTATATGTTTGTGTCAATTATTATTTTTATGTGCATGCTCTGGGCTGCTCTTGAACTCTGGGTACAACATACAGACATATACAGTACAGGCCAAAAGTTTGGACACACCTTCTCATTCAATGCGTTTTCTTTATTTTCATGACTATTTACATTGTAGATTCTCACTGAAGGCATCAGAACTATGAATGAACACATGTGGAGTTATGTACTTAACAAAAAAAGGTGAAATAACTGAAAACATGTTTTATATTCTAGTTTCTTCAAAATAGCCACCCTTTGCTCTGATTACTGCTTTGCACACTCTTGGCATTCTCTCCATGAGCTTCAAGAGGTAGTCACCTGAAATGGTTTCCACTTCACAGGTGTGCCTTATCAGGGTTAATTAGTGGAATTTCTTGCTTTATCAATGGGGTTGGGACCATCAGTTGTGTTGTGCAGAAGTCAGGTTAATACACAGCCGACAGCCCTATTGGACAACTGTTAAAATTCATATTATGGCAAGAACTAATCAGCTAACTAAAGAAAAACCAGTGGCCATCATTACTTTAAGAAATGAAGGTCAGTCAGTCCGGAAAATTGCAAAAACTTTAAACGTGTCCCCAAGTGGAGTCGCAAAAACCATCAAGCGCTACAGCGCAACTGGCACACATGAGGACCGACCCAGGAAAGGAAGACCAAGAGTCACCTCTGCTTCTGAGGATAAGTTCATCCGAGTCACCAGCCTCAGAAATCGCAAGTTAACAGCAGCTCAGATCAGAGACCAGATGAATGCCACACAGAGTTCTAGCAGCAGACCCATCTCAAGAACAACTGTTAAGAGGAGACTGCGCGAATCAGGCCTTCATGGTCAAATAGCTGCTAGGAAACCACTGCTAAGGAGAGGCAACAAGCAGAAGAGATTTGTTTGGGCCAAGAAACACAAGGAATGGACATTAGACCAGTGGAAATCTGTGCTTTGGTCTGATGAGTCCAAATTTGAGATCTTTGGTTCCAACCGCCGTGTCTTTGTGAGACGCAGAAAAGGTGAACGGATGGATTCCACATGCCTGGTTCCCACTGTGAAGCATGGAGGAGGAGGTGTGATGGTGTGGGGGTGTTTTGCTGGTGACACTGTTGGGGATTTATTCAAAATTGAAGGCACACTGAACCAGCATGGCTACCACAGCATCCTGCAGCGACATGCCATCCCATCCGGTTTGTGTTTAGTTGGACGATCATTTATTTTTCAACAGGACAATGACCCCAAACACACCTCCAGGCTGTGTAAGGGCTATTTGACCAAGAAGGAGAGTGATGGAGTGCTGCGGCAGATGACCTGGCCTCCACAGTCACCGGACCTGAACCCAATCCAGATGGTTTGGGGTGAGCTGGACCGCAGAGTGAAGGCAAAGGGGCCAACAAGTGCTAAACACCTCTGGGAACTCCTTCAAGACTGTTGGAAAACCATTTCAGGTGACTACCTCTTGAAGCTCATGGAGAGAATGCCAAGAGTGTGCAAAGCAGTAATCAGAGCAAAGGGTGGCTATTTTGAAGAAACTAGAATATAAAACATGTTTTCAGTTATTTCACCTTTTTTTGTTAAGTACATAACTCCACATGTGTTCATTCATAGTTTTGATGCCTTCAGTGAGAATCTACAATGTAAATAGTCATGAAAATAAAGAAAACGCATTGAATGAGAAGGTGTGTCCAAACTTTTGGCCTGTACTGTATCTAAGACATAGATCATATTCATTTAAACTACACATTCAATGCATTGTATGTCAACACTGCCTGAAAGAGGAACCACATTTTGGCTTAACATAACATCAGCTTAGAGTTCACTGAAGTAATTTACACATGGATCTGCAAAATACTTTGATTAAATACATATTTGATATTTTTAATTATTAGTTAAAGGATTTTGCATGTATAAACAACTTCAGATGTAATGGTAAATAGTCTTAGATATGATGTAGTCTTAGATATAGATATGATGTAACTGACAATTTACAAAGAAACACCACTGCCTGCCTGCCCGCTGAAAAAAAACTACACACCTCTAAGTGTACACACAGTTCTCGCTAACACTCTTGGCACTCACATAAGGAGTCTTTCACATGGATCCATTGTTACACACAACTGTACGGTGTTCAGGTTTAAATTGCTCAGAACTGGCTGAGACCATAAAGCGTAGGGTTACAGTTGTGACACAGTTACCTGATGTGCCACACACAATGACAGGATTCATTATATTTTGCCAGACAGGGTGGCATGAGAATGAAAGGAGACCAGGGGCAATTATGTTTTTTCTACCCCATGTTTTTGTAATAATCCTCACAAATGATCAAACACATCATTTCCTTACAAGACTTACAGCTGTTCTAAAAGACAACACAATCTCATCTCAGAAAAATGGTCTTTCTACTAACTATGACCTTTAAGAGTGCATTGCATTATCATCCTGCTGAATCATCAGCACTGAATCATCAAACTCTGTCTGCAAAGCTTCCAGATTCTCATAAACAAATCCAGCAGGGTTTTGCTTTTTGTCCTGAATTATTCAGTCAGGGGAAGAGCACCCAGAAGTATTCATGTGACAGGTTGAGAAAAAGAGGGCACTTGTGCTTTGCAGGCCCCTACCACAGACAATTAAACACATGGCTGTTTGGAGTAGAGCACACAAGCAGGTTTTACTAGTGAGGACAGGACCTCGCTGGAATTCCTGAGGTGTGCACTAAGTCGGCAGTAAAAACACTCCATGTATCTATCCAGGACTCCCACACACAGGCAGCCCAGTGTAAAGTGGTCATGCATCCCGACGGATCTGTCACCAGATGCTTAGTGTGTCCCACAGTCGCTGACGGCCCTGGCCCGCTCTTTGTCTGCCTGACTGCTGCACAACAGAGCAGATTCACATTCCCCACATCCACAGGCAGCACTCGGCACCGCTCTGTGGGAGAACACTTTATGACGACCTGACACACATTTTGTCTCCTCAATTTGTCATCCAGTGAAAGGATGTTCATTAGCTGTGGATAGGAGCTATTTCCAATCTGAAGTAGAAAGCATCTGGCCTTTGTGGTGTGGTCAACTGCAGGCAGGCAGAAACCCTACCGCTCAGCACTGGGTCAGGCTACATTTAGCCTACAGTACCTGTTCATTTAGAGGGTTTTTGTCCGCCACGCTGTCACTGGGAGCGGATGAGGTGTAAATCACAGAGGCTTCCTGCTCTAACTCACAGATGGTCGAGGCTCAGCACAGGCTAAAACTTAGTGAGGATTCCACACTGAAGAGGAAATATATGACTTTTGTATCAACAAGTACTGCAAAAGAAGGCAATACTCCAGAAACATTGTTTCTCTCAAGGCAAGTCCGACTCTTCATCATTATGAAGCTCTGTCCATTACTTGGGTATGGGAATTTTATTGACCTTAAATCCATTTGCAAAAGACAACATGCATTCCTGAGCTGATTTGTTACTGAAGGCAACAACAACTCACTAGAAAGCATCGAGCAGTGCCCAGTTGAGAGGAAGATAGAGATAGGTATACTGATAGAAAAGGAGGAAGGAAGAGCAGTGGTACTCAAAATACAGCTTGCACTACTAGTACAGTCTAAGGTTTCTATGGCCATTATTTCTATAGGTAATAATAACACAGAATCTGTGTTTATACAATAATCTGATATATAGAGCATATATATTTAAATAAATTCTTTGCCAGAGAACACAATGCAAAGGATACAATTTTTAAGCCCTTGTCATGCCAAAAAATAAAGGCAAAGAGTTGCTCTGAGCTTGGTGAAGCAGAGACTACTCACTAGGCTAGTTTGAAAACTGTTGTAGCTGACAAGCTAACCACTGACATGTTACCAAGTGGAGATAATTCACTGGATGCCAAGAGGTGCCTATTGATTCCATTGGAGTTTCTGATCTGGCACTTACACCAAAATAAAAAATTTAACATCCAGGTTTACTTCTATGGTATGCAGTCCACTGAATATGAGTAGTAGTGTTTCTCCCACTGGCCCCACCCGCGAGTTTCCACTTGGTCCACAGACTTTACATTGTCATGACAGCAGGGATTTTAAAATCGCTTTACTTGGCTCCAGAAACGTTTTACAAATATAAAACCTCCAAGGATAAAAAATTAGAAGGAGTACTATGATCTTGTTTGCAGTTCGAGGTGTCCTGTCAACAGTTTCACAGATGTTTCTTGTACAATGGTGGTCAATGGGCAAAATACTTTTTGGGCTGCAGGGAATTTTTTCGCTGCAATACCATGAGTGGCCTCTGGGAAAAATTGGCTGCAAGGCTGAGTAGCATTCTCAAGGGCGTGGGAAAATGCAAGTGCACGTCAGTAACAACTGCAACGTGCAATCGTTTTCGCCAAGGTAAGATGCTAACTAACATTAGCTAGCTTTCCACGTTAGCAAGCAAAGATGATTGAATGTTAGTAGTTATATACTGTTTGAGGCTGTTTACACACAAAAAGGAAAGTGGGATATTTTTTAACTTTTTAACTTAAGTTAGCTTAAAATGAAACAATATAGTGACTTACCCTGCTGTGCAAGAACATTGTTGTTCCTGTTTGTCATTCATGTGAATTGTCAAGACATGGGGTGCCTGAAGCATGCATTGGGATCAGTGAGCTTTCCCCTCAATCTTCATGTACTCATCATTCACTTCAAAATTTATCAAATTATATTGTGAATGTATCTCTCACCAGAAAGGTGTTATTATTTCCTTTGGAATATCTCATACTCTGCCGCTTGCCAAACTGCATTGAGATGAATAGATTTTGTGTCATCTTGTTTAAAACCTACAGGCAGCTCACGTGACTGCTCATGTTTCTTACCTTGTCGGACTTTGCTGTAGCGTTATTTCCTTGTTTCCAGAGCTCAGCAAATACTTTGGTGAGTACGGGTCCATGTCATTGGTTCGACAGCCCATTGGTTCAACATCCCATTAGACTGACTGTCCGCGGTGCTGAACGGCTCGCAGCGGGCGTATGGTGCACCACGACCGGCTTGAGGGGGAGCAGGCTCACGGCTTATGTGTTTGTCACTTTCTTTTTCATTTTAACCCACACCATGATCTTTTCCTAACCCCAACCAAGTGGTTTTTGTGCCTAAACCTAACCAGACCTTAACCACAGGGCATCATGATGATTTCAGAACGGACTTCGGAACAATGAGTTTAATATGGTCGGAACAATGGGATGTCGAACCAATGGGCAGTTCCCGGTGAGTACACTGTTATCGTCACTGATAGAGTTGATGGCAAAAACTATGAAAATAAGACTCAGCTTCAACTCAATTTAAATTATCCTTTAACTCAATTCTAGCTGGAGCCTAAACAATGACTATAAACTATGTTTGGATGATAGTACAGTATTGTACTGCAGACACATGTAAACAGCTACACTGCCCAATAAGGTTAATACTTACAAACAGTGCTTTCATATTGAGTTCAAAATATATACGAAAACCAAACAAAAATGCATATGTAAATGTGAATGGACGCGTGTATTTCAATCATCAGAAATACTTTTTATTCCAAGAGCAAATATCCTGAAGTAGTAAAACCAAAATAAATTGCTGATACCTACACTAAATGTGGAATAAATCTCATTGATCATGAGCAGATATTATTTCAGCATGTTTTGTATGTCTTGCAACATATCCCCAAACACTTAAGTCAGTACAGATGAGCTTTTGTAGTTTGACCTGGAAACCGTGACAAATCACACAGAAATTTCTGTTTTATGATTCAAATGCCCAAAACTGCATGCTGGGACTATGAGTAACCCTGCTTGCCATTGCTTGCTGGGTTTCCTTGTGGGTGTAGGCGCTTGCTTAAAATCCTGCGAGTGTGATTCACAGTCTTTTCACAGCGTAAATAAATCACCTTGAAACGGAGCTGATCTTGGCAGAGCCCAACAAGTGGCTTTGATTGAGGCATAAAGTAATGTCGCAGTCTGTGTGCGTGTGTGTGTGTCACAGCAGTAGCGCAGAAGCAGACTGCATGCCACACAGGGAGACAGCACTGGGATCCGTCATCAGAACCATTATCCTTTGTTGTAGCCAGACCCACCTACGTCAGGCGATGAAAGTTCAGGTTAAAGTGCACTCGACTGAGAAAAGCTCTCTGCTTTCACAGATCCCCAAATTAATTTGGCTTGATAGGATGGAAATGTTTGCATCCATTACATGTGTGCAGTGACCTTTGAGAAGAGATTTTTTAATACTTAACTACAAAAGAGCACAAGTTCATTACAAATTAGTTACACTGCATATATTTGCATTCTTACATTAGTGACATCAAATAAGAGTTTAAAAGATGATTTACTCCATTGTCTCAGTATTAAATTTCTCGATTTCTACTTCTGTATCTTATTCTTCTTCTGAATTTTGTTTATTTTCAACATCTGGTTTTGATATAAAGGTGGTTAGAGTTTTAACACTTCCTACTGATTAATTTCATAGCTGCAGTTCTAGGTATTCTGTATAGGTATTGGTCTGTTTTAAGAAGAGCTGCACATGCACATAGAATTAAAGCTGCTGTGTGGAGTTACATTTATATTCAGTGCATATTTCTTTCCTTATAAAACATGTGCAGTGCCAATTTTACTCACCAACATCAAAGTCATGCCAGTGTGATTTTCAAAATGTACAGTTAATATTTTTATGCCTCAGCGCCGGTAATGCATCTGTCTCCTTCTCATGAACACATCTCAAGAATACCTCGAGGGAATTTCTTCAAATTTGGCACAACCATCCAATAGGACTCAAAGATAAAATCATCAGATTTTGGTGGTCAAAGGTCAAGGTCGCTGTGACCTCACAAAATATGTTTTTGGCCATAACTCAAGAATTGATTTGCTAATTAAGACAGAATTTCACACACAATGTCTAATAGGATAAAATAATAAAGGTCCAAAAGGTCAAAGGTCAAAGGTCAACTTCACTGTGACATTATAATGTTTTCTGGTCATTATTCAACACCATATCTCAGGAACAGAGGAGGAGACATTTGGTCAGATACTGAATTGGTGACACTTATCTTGGGTGTCAACCTTGACACTGTGGTGATTGTATAGATCTTCTGTTCTGTTGGGTTGAAGATGTGTGTGAAGCATCTATGTTTTAGAATTTGTAGCTTCTTTGCAGCAGACGGTAAAACAGAGTCCACACACCAGACTAAGCTCCCATAAATATTTAACGGAATTACCACTGAAGTGACGTTTTCAGCTTTACACTATTACACACTCTCCATCCACATCTGGATGTGTGCACTTTGGTAAACTTTTTGTCTATCATTTTTTTTGCAGCAACATCCATATTTAAAGCATTGTCAACAGTAATTCCTACATATGAGTCTGGACAGGCATGGATGGAAACTGTAACTGCAACTTGACTGGATAGCAGAGGCATACAACTGTGAGGCAGTAACTTAAGTCTTATTAATTAAAGGAATTAAGGAAAACAAAAGGAAAAGAAATATCAGAAATGCTCCTTTTTTGTCTCAGCAGGCTGGAAGAACATGTCTGTGTCTGTGTTTGACTGACAGAGGCTGGCAGGCTTCCAGAGTTGTGTCAAAGACTGTATCCCTGTTGATATGTGTTTCCCTTTTACCTAAATCTGAACCAAACCATAACCCTCACCCCAACAGATTGTCTTCTGAGATGCTTAACCTGACCCCAGCCTTACCCTTATTTAATTAAATATCTAAGTCTAACCCTAACCTGCCCTAAGCTCAATCACATAGGGGGGCACTGCAGGAAACATCATTCTATCCTCTCTTTTGGTTTCTGATTTTTCTCAGTGGACAACACAGGAGAAGTGATTTACAGAGTAAATATGTATGTTGTTGCACACCAAAATAATGCAATTATATTCAATTAGATTTTGAAAGTTTGAGTCCTGCATTATTTATGTCCATGTTTGCTGGCAGTCTTCTTCTTCACTACCTTTATTGGTGCTGTGTATCTTGGCACATTACTGCCACCTGTAGATCACTGAAACACTGCAGAACCATTGGTTGGAACATTTTTGTGTCACCCATGGCCATGTGTGTCCTCAGGCACATGCATGAGACAAACAAAATCGGTGACCCACTCCCACCATAATGCAACTAGAGGTACAAAGAATTTTAAAATCCACGGGGTTCCTTTAAATGAAAATCACACGTTTCCATCAGATAGGTTGAGGGTTTTATTTTGTGAAATTTCCCATCTGGATGGGAACCTATTTTGCTGTTGACAATAGCATCTATTACAAGAAAGCTGGATGTATTTATCTATTTTATCTGCTGCGTTACTGCTCCGTGTCTTTCTGCTTGTAAATTCACATCTCCACAGCAGAAGAGAGCTGAGGCGAGGTGAGGGATTATAGACCTAGTGTGCAGAAGGACACCAGCAGGATGCAGATTCATGCAAAGCTACAGTTAATTCCCTCCAAGCCTCACAGCCAAACCACAAACACAGCAGAGGCCACCCACAAAAAATGTTTCTCATAACAGCTCCAATCTCCACTGATAAGCCCAGAGCCAAGATAAATAAGAACACGCTCCTCTGCCAGCCTCCTAGTTTACACTGTAAATACTGCTGGAGTGTGCAAGGCAGTTGGTCAACATTTCCTCTTTTAAGTCTGCCACACCCCAACTAGCATTACAGGTCCTCAGCTGTGGGCTTGTCACAGCCAGAAGTAAAAATCCTCTCGTCTTGGAGTTTTCCAGAAAACTAGTCCAGGGATCAGTTGAAACAGCTCCTGTAAATTACTCTGCTCTTCACACTGATGCATTGTTTGTTCAGTAGGTATTAACATACTGGATGGAAAATTGCTTTCAGACAAATATTTTACAGTAGTTTATACATGTCAAATCATGGTCTAATAATCAATGTTTGACGCTTAAACTGAAATATTTGAGCTTTCAGAATGACTGTACAATACTCCTTTCTTCTTGAATCTTGATTTGTGTTTGAACTGTGTGTGCGCAGGCTAAACCCCTAAATTCATTATCACCTGTGATGTGTGTATGTTGAACAGATGAAACAGATCCTTGAACCCTTTTTGTTTATCAAACAGAGAGCTTGGTAAAATATCTGACACTTCAGAGAGGAAAAAACATCTGGCCGTTCTTGAAGGGAGAATTAACAGGAAACACAAAGTCTTGTGTCGAAAGACAACTGATGGAACGGAAGCAGAGTTGTGCTTTGTTGGCCGGTCAGGTGTCGTCTCTCCCCTGACCCCAGCTTTCAGATAGCACACACACCTTACTTTTTTTTTTTTTTAACCATGATTGGTTACAATTTGGATGTGGGCCAACAGAGGCTCTGCCTCTACCTCAGCAACATTACATTTGAAAACCTGAAATAAAATTTTATTTTGGACACACTTTATTATTTAAGGTTCTGTATTTTCATTTTCAATTTAGAGGGAGTGTTGTATTCTATTTTCCAACAGTTTTTGTTGGAGCTACTTTCTATTAAACTAATACAGAAGTATGTCTGAAAGTTACGTTTGTGAGGTATTCAGAGCAAACTAAACTAAATCTGTCAAGAGTTGTTACTATTTAAAATCAAAAAAAGTTTGGGGGGGGCAGCTGACACTGAGTGAGAGGTGGGGGTACACCCTGGACAGGTCACCAGACTATCGCAGGGCTGACACCTAGAGACAGACAACCATGCACACTCACATTCACATTTACAGGCAATTTAGAGTCACCAATTACCCTAGCCTGCATGTCTTTGGATTTTGGGAAGAAGTCTGAGTACCCAGAGAAAACCCATGCTGACAAGGACTCTGCACAGGGGGCTCCCCCACCCTGGGTTCGAGCCCCCAACCGTGGGTTTGAACCAGGAACCCTCTTGCTGTGAAGTGACAATGCTAACTACTGCACCACCGTGCTGCCATATAATAAGCACAGTCAAGTATAAATTTAAAATTAATTAAAGCAAAATTGAAGGCTTTTGCATGGGCACCTACAGGTTAGGTTTGTGTTTTCAACAACTTCGGTCACCACACGCAACCATGATGTATTCGGCTGAGTCGGCAGTTAACACAGTGTTGTTAAACCAAAACAGTGGACAACAGTGCGTGTGTTCTGTTTGCAATGACGCCTGAATGATGTTTAATTTGTGGTCGTTGCCCTAGTTAGAGCAACTAAGGTTATATTTCATATTGATACATTGGTTAGTTTGTTGCTTTAGTCTGTGACACCCAAGCAACAAACTCCAGGGCTGCAAAATGAAGCCAATGGTGAAATGCCAAAAACTGCAGTTCTCTGAATGGCCACAGGAGGCTGGCTCCAGAAGCCAGTCAGTCCCCATAGACTCCCATGTTAAAATGCCCAACTTGACTGCAGAAATAAAATATTTACAGCCTGGTACACAAAACAGTTTATGTCTCTATAGATAATTTCTCTGTTAATGACAACTGTACAGGGTGAATTTTTATGTAACTCACCCATTAACATTTCTATTAAGGCTTTAAGTTCCATAATTAAGGGTGGCCACTTTGAGAGAGAGGCTGTCTGAGGATGGTGTCCACAGTGTCTCAGTCAGATCCACCCCTCACTCCTCCACAGCTCTAGCCTCTCGCCTAAATATGGTTATGTTTGGCTCCAAAACACCAAGATGGTGACGGCCGAAATTCTGCACTGGAGGTTCAAAACGGGAAGCCACAGACCAATTGGCAACATCATGGTAGCTATGTCCATTACATACAGTCTATGGGGACACAGCAGACCTCAGACAGCGTTACAATGGCAAACTGATGCAAGCTTCGTTAGCTAAGTAGTGTTAACTTTGCTGATATTACTTGTTTCACAATCAGTTAATTTCCAAAGTTGAGGTTTGCCACTGCTGTTGAAGCAACTGAGACTGCACAGGTTGTCAAAAGTAACGTTTCATAGGAAGTGAAGGTAAAAGTAGAAAATTGTGCACCTCTTAGTCACGCACATTCAAATGTGCGTGACTATAGGGGGCTTAAAATGAGAAACACATTAAACAAAACAAAAGTGTACTACACAAATTAGGGGATATGGTCATGGTGTATGTATATACAGTACCTATATATAAAGTACATGTATTTCTGTAAACCTGACAGTGCTGTCTCCTGTGGCAACTGTCACTTATAACTGTCTTCTGTGTCTGCGTATTCCCCCACAGTGATTATCGCTACTTTGCCGGAGGACTTGAGCCTAACAATGCTGTTAATCGCCTCACCTGCTGAGGATGTGCAGGATCAGACAGACACTGTATGACCAGCAGGCTGAGGTGTTGTAAATGGAGAAAGTGGGGATTCCCTGTAGTGCTGCTGGTGCTGAAGAACTCTGATGTGATGTGTCATAAAGGGTGTTAGTTAACTGAGCCATAAAAGCAAAGGGCTCTGAAAAACGATGATCACAGAAAATAAGCTGTTTGGAACATATTGTGGGTGATTAGAGAGCAGCACCCAAGGGTTTTCTCCACAGCTGTTTGGTTTGTTTTAAGCATTGTCTTGAGACAAGTAACTGAATTGTAAAATAAAATGTTAATTTGTTTCAAGGTCGTAAATTCTCACACTCAACACATGATTGAAGGGGAACAGCCACACACTCAAAAACCATTAAATATCCATTTTGATGTTGCTGAAGTTATATGACTATTTAAATCCAGTATTCTTTTTTTTTTTTTTAGATTTTCTTAATCATACATCTTAAAGTCAATTTAAGTTTATTTGCAACATACAACTGTTCCAAAATTCTTTATCATAAAAAGTACTTCCAAATCCTTGTGAGATCAGATCTAAGCATGCACATGCAGGAGTTCAGGCTTACACATCATTTTTTCTGTACCTTGAGATAGCGATCTGTAGCATCTACTGTGTGCTTCGCATCAATGCAACCATGAGCACCGGGAATCTCCGTACTGTACGCTTCAACACTGCACCGTGCTTACTGTGAGAATCAAAATAAAGCAAAGTTTCTCTATGGTCTGCAGCTCAATAACTGTTTAACCCCCATCACACAGCAGAGTTCCTTTCATGATTGGACCCCTACCTTTGTGTCTCATTGCAACTCGAGCATGCACTTCACTTGTACAGTGTTTCACAGCCACTTAGAACGCAGAATGATAACAAACCAGTCAGCTGGACAGAATCACTGACCTGATGAATTACCTGTTTAATTGCTTTACCTGTTACTTCAAACCAGTGTTTCAACAAAGAACAAAACGGTCCACCTTTCATCTCTTTCCTTGATGTCTTTCAGACACAATCAACTGCTAGTGCAAAACACTTTGACCTATAGCTACCTGTAGGTTCTTCCTGCTTCACCAAAAAAGTGTGACCAGCCCTGACGCTCAGGAGTACGGACCTGTTATCCACTTTCTGTCATTAAAATGTGCACTGTAGACTTTCATTTAGGATATACATACAGATGTATATATATGTAACTGTGTGTGTGTGTGTGTGTGTGTGTGTGTGTGTATAAACTAAAAAAAAGCTGTTTGGCATTGGCAGAGAAGATTTGGCAATTTTTTTATGGGTGCAACCCACATACTCAGCTCTGCTGCTCATCCCATGTTCCTTACAAATGTGGCACTATTTAAAAGGGAAATAAACAGGCTTTCCGATGGTATGAGATTTATTGCCAAGAAGCATTGTTACAACAAAGAAATAATCTACCAAAAACAAATGTCCTTACTTTTTGTGTATGTATGTATGTATGTATGTATATATATATATATATATATATATATATATATATATATATATATATATACACACATACATATATATATATATGTTCAGTGTTGTATTGTTCCATTTTTTACCCAGTTTTGGTTATTGTGAAATAGGTCTTAAAGGACAACTTCAGTATTTTTCAACCTGGGCCTATTTCCCCATGCATATGTGCGCGTATGATTCATGGGTACCACTCTAAACAACTTCTAAAATTGGTTCAGTTTTGAGAAGGCAGATGCAACCGGGAGCCGCGAAACGAGCTAAAACGGTAACGGGGGCAAATGCGTCCCGTATAAGTTTGCGCATTAAAAGTGCTTTTTTTTCGCCACTGACCGGTTCAGATTGCCAGTACTATGAGTGCTATGAGTGGAGTCAGCTGTCAGTCAGTGTTGGAGCAGAGAGGGGGAGGGCTGCCCCGCTGGGTACTGGAAGTGAGTATGTGTGTATGAAGTGTGTTTTTCGCCACTGACCGGTTCAGATCGCCAGTGCCATCTCTGTAAATAGCATACTAACTCAGCCTTTCCCTTACCTCTGGGCTGTGTGATGTCACGAGCTTTGCTCCACTGTGTCTGTAGCTCTCTACTTGTGGGACAGCCGTTTTCTTGAGGAAGGTGTTTCGGGATTGGATGTCTTCTCTTCTTCGGCTGGCAGTAGTCATCTTGGGAGAAGTGAGCACTGCAGACCCGATGGTCTGCAAGGCGCAGTGTCTGCAGAGGAGTGTTAGCATCCATTTGTAGCACAACTAGCCACAACTTCAGCATCTCGCCATCCGACAAAGGCAGCCTATGAAAGCTGTACGGGGTGTTGCACGACATCCTGTTCTTGCGTTCGGGAAAAAGGCCCATTTATTTGAGCACTCCAAAAACTCCGGTAACACTCCAGGGGGTAGCACGTGATTGACTCCGTCCTCTGACTCTGACTCTTCTAGTGTAACACACACACTTCATACACACATACTCACTTACAGTACCCAGCGGGGCCGCCCTCCCCCTCTCTGCTCCAACACTGACTGACAGCTGACTCCACTCATTCACACTCACCACTGCCCCAGGGCCACTACAATATGCTATCTACAGAGTCAGTCAGTGGCCAAAAAAAGCACTTTTATACGGGACGCATTTGCCCCCGTTACCGTTTTAGCTCGTTTCGCGGCTCAATACTGAACCAATTTTAGAACGAGTGGTACCCATGAATCATACGCACACATACACATGGGGAAATAGAGCCCAGGTTGAAAAATACCGAAGTTATCCTTTAAATTTCATTCTGAGTGGCGTTTAAAAAGTCTTAAAACATCTTAAATCTAACTTGCCTTGAGCTATAGGAACACTGATGTGTACTGCAAACAGGTTAGACTGTGAACTAAAATAAAGCAGGTGTCATGAACAGTTGGTAGTCATTAAGTAAGTAGCAAGTAATTTGTCAAATAAATAAAGAAATTTGTTTTGTTTTTTTTAGGGAGAGGACTGTATCTACCAACAAATGGTGAATGTTCCACACAATGCTTTGGAGCAGTGCAGAGTGAGGTTGGGGAAACAACATGTTTGTCTGAAAATTAACAAACTACCTCCCACTCGGGACAGCCAACACCTGTCCCTCTTCTTTCTAAAATACTTCATCTATCACAAATACTAGCCTTTAGAGGTTTCTCAGTGTCTCAGGAACTATTGAAACTTAATTATTATCTGTCAACTTGATCAACTGAATAAACAAAACTACAATTTATCATCCCCACTCTGTCTGACAGGACCAATAGAGAACTGTCACTACACTGAGCATTATGTTAATGCTCTAAGTGTGCCACTCACAAAGCATCAGACATACACCATATATTTTCATACTGCTGCTCTGTCATTGATGGACACTGACTGATATTTACACACGATACGGGCACAGGCTAGATGAGTTTCTCTGTAGGAAAAATGGGGGATCATTCATCATGGCAGTTGGAAAAACTGGGTCACGACAGAGACTGTAAATCACATACATGTTGTAGTTGTGCTCGTTATCTGATGACACATCTGCACAGAAATTTGAGATCATTCATACAGCTTTAAACTCTGGGTTTTTTGTTTGTTTGTTTGGTTGGTTGGTTGGTTGGTTGGTTGGTTGTTTTTTATTTTGTTCTGTGCAATGGGTCATTTGGGGCAAAACCCCATCTGCTGGAAGCAGGAAAAGGTGTGTTTTAGTGGTGCTGAGTAACTTAGAAATGAAATTGTGGATTAATGTGTGACATAAAACATCTTAGGCTGGTGCTGTATTTATCATTATTATACAATTTAATTTCAGTGGCTGACAGAGTAGTATTAAAATGGTTTTTGAAATGTGCCCAACGCTCACAACGTCTCAAGTGCCCCGAGTGGAAAAAAAAAACCATTAGCATGCCCAAAGCCTTCGGCAATGAAAGCAGATGGCAAAAACTTGATGCCAAGTGGGGCTCATAGCCTGTTGTACCACTGCAATTTGATTGGTTTTTTACCAGATACTGGTGTTATTATTTGCTCATAGTTTTCAAAAGTTAATATTAATATATGTACACATATATATATGTATATATACATGTGTGTGTATTTTATTTTTTTATTAAGAAGATTGTGACTGTAGTCACCGTGAACGAAGTGGAATGTTTTATACAGCACAAATTGAAAGTCTCCTTTTTGTAGAAAAACTTGAGATTCATCATAAACCAAACTCCTGGTAAAATATTAAGATTTAATGTGAAGCAGTTATCCAGGGAAAAAAAAATACATACTGCTGGCTTGTCAGAGAGGACGTCTTTTTTCTTCCTGTTTGTAGTATTGGGAGGGAATGGAATAGTGACACGAACAGGCTTTCAGGATGTCAAGTATCTTTCTGTGACAATTCCCAAACAACAGGAAAAAACTGGCCATGATCTGCTGAACAAAAAAACGTAGTTACCCAAACTGAAAGCTCAAATACAAATGGGGAATTGAGCAGTACAGCAAGCTGAGGAGAACAGGTATGTGTTCAGTCAGATTATCATCTGGGGAAACTGTGAAATATGGCATTATGTCAAATTTTCTGGGTTTACATCTATATGAAGTTGTTGCCCCGTCATTTTTTTTTCCATCTAAAACTGCCACTGGTAATTACTACACAGTTTTGAAACCTTGAAAGATAGACAAAGATGTTGAGATAAAGAAAACCCCTGCTGTTATCATCACAGCAAACCCATCATGTGTGTGTCCTGTAAACTAAGAGCTTTTGGAAGAAGAGCAGAGGGAAATACCACAGAGCCTCAGGGGCTGAGACGGAGCTGATAATAGCTGCACTGCACTCATCATGGCATGCAGTGAGTAATTAAAACACTACCTGTAGTTTCTTGCTGCCATACAAAAAAAATGTGACCAGCTCTAAAGGTCAAGTGAGAAATTATTTTCCATGGTCTGTCACAGAGTTGTAGATCGTATCACTGTAGTTTTTTTATTCTTCGTATAGGATGAATAAATGAAAATCACTACTAACATGGGTGGCCAACAAGTTAGGCTAAGAAACTGAGATTAGATGCCTTTAAAGCTGCGTTTATCAGTAATAATGGATCATGACTTTACATGCACAAAATATTCCAGTTTTTGCTCTTATTCAGATAAAGACAATATTCCTAATAAGCCATTTATGTAACTAGTGAAAATGCATATTCCACCAAAATTCCTGTTAACATGCATTCATGCATACTCCAAATAACATGCCCCAACATGTCGTTTATCTTGTCAGAATATGGAAAAATGGAAAAATGCCAGTATTTATTTCAAAATTTTCCACTGGGGGTGGACTTGTTTGACGATACAAACACAGCCTCACTCTTTCATTACCACCTTCTTGAAAAGGTCAGCGCTACAATATTTGTGCATATCCAAAAACCTGTCTTTCATAATGTTTAAATTTAGGTGTGTTTCTCCTTCCGACTAGAAATTTGGACTTGCATCTCTACCTCACAGTCTTGTAAGCTGTTGGCAAGTTCATTTGTGTACAATGCACAGAGCTAACAACAACAGGCAAGAAGTCATGCGTCGCAAACTGCTGTAAAAACCCCAACTGAGACGCATATTCCCAATGCACTGTATACATTTCCAAAGAATGCTATTAAAATCGGAATAATATCTGCATATCCCGCATGTCTTAATCAGAAAATACAGAATGTTTATATGACCTGTATTAAATTCAGAGTATTGTCATGTTCAGAGTAATAGTGGAATTTTAGTGTGCATGTAAACATACCCACTGTCAAACCCAATTATTTATTAGCCAACACTGCAGCTCTATGGGGGTTTTTCAGCCTCTTGTAGTTCATTGTTTTTGTTGTATGCTCTCATCACCTTTGTTTTAAGCAAAAGCAGGTAACTCTTTCAGCAAAACAGCTCTGATAAACCCACTGAACACTACCTTACCAAACAGAAGACAGGCAAAGTTTTGAATATTGGAGAACATATCCACAAGATATTTTCCTCTGGAGTTTATTAGGAGCACAGGTAAAAGCTGAGTAAATACTGGACTTTAATCACTCAGGTGAACTGAGACACAACTCAAACTAAATATTAATAAAGCACAGAGTCTGCTGGATGTGTAAATCTTTACTGATTACTAACAGAATTGCCAAAAAACTATAAATCTGAGGTATATGTTTTTGCAGCTTGTTTTGGAGTCACTCCAAGTGTGAGTGTCTCATCTGCCTTCTGTGGCCGATAAAATAAATATTCAACTCTCAAGGCCCACTGTGTTGAAAATGTATTGACTTTAATTACTCCTAATGGTAGAATTTAAAAATGACACAGACAGCAGCAATGTTCACTGAGAGGTGAAAACAAAGAGCTAAAAGTAACTTGACAGTTCATATCTCTTACAAATGAGTACCCCAGGAATCATTTTACGTACTTAACATAAAGTTATGTAGATTAGGTCAAGGAAAGTGAAGTTATGTAGGTTTAGCAAAAGAAACATTGTGATGACTTACCTTGAAATGACTTTAAGTTTACTTGGTTTCACCACCTCTGAGCACTGGTCTCCTTGGGGATAGATTTGTGTTGTCAGACCCATCCACCACCCCAATATTCCTCCTTATGGGGACGTTTGGTTTTTAAACTACTTCCTTCTTTACCTCCATCAGCACACTGGTCACGTGAGTGCAGCCTAACTGTGACACAAATTATTGGCTCATGATTACATAGGTTATATTTGGATTGCGGTGCATACTTTATACAAACAGTGCATGATAATATAAAGACTGCCTCAGTTTTCATGATTATCTTGTCTTTCTACCAACAAAAACTGACGCGATCAGACTAATTTGAAAGATTCTGAAATCACATCGGGATAAAAATAAAACTGAAATAAAGCTTTTTATACATAAATCTGCTTTTTTAATTCCCAGAAGCAAACCTTTGTCACCAGATACCTTTGGACTTTCCCTCCTTTCCCCATCACCTGACTGCCCCACCCATCTATTCACCTGTCCCCACTTTCCTCATCAGCGCTCCCGGTATTTAACCAAGCCATTATTATTAACCCCTTGTCAATTCGTCCTAGTTGCTTTCTTGTTTTGTGCTTTTGTTTCGAGCTTCTGTTATTTGTATGTTACCTGGACCTATACTGAACTACCTGCCTGTAATCTCTCTCCACAATAAATTACAGCCACTGTGAATTAACTTTACAGCAGCAGAAAACAGGGTATTCAATGCTCTATAATGCTATTGCTTGTATTTTCACCCAAAATTTGTGGTTATCCCAATTCAACAGAAGTAAAAATAACGAAATCTTGATATAGTTATACAAGGAAATTCAAAAAGACACCTTCTTTATAGTCTTTGTTCTTTGAGTGCTTTAAGCAGCTTTAAGCTTCATAATCACAGCTCCAGAGTGACCTGTGGGTGATTCAGCTGACCCAAGGATCAAAGCAGCACTGCCTACCTGTGCGAGCATCTCTTGTTAAGTACAAAGGCCTGCGCTGTCAGGCCAACCCTCCGTGTAGCTGACCTGCAGCACCCAAGCCGACTGAGACGTGAACCCACCCAGCCTCAACAAACACACTGTTGGACAACTTCAAACACAGCACTCAGCTCTGAACTTCATTACCTCACATGAAAGACAAAGATTCATCTCTCTTTTGAGCCAGACATTTCATTTGATGCAATGCATTGACCTCCATGGGCACAGTGCAGGTTTGGTTCTCAGCAGTCAGGCTCAGGTCTGTCACAGTACATCACTACAATGCATGTACAGTACAGTACAATTACACTAAGATCTGTATAAAATGGATTCTTTTCTCTTTCCATAGAGATCTCTTTGGCTCCTACAATGATGCAGCTCTTATGAAATCAACTGACAAAGGTAATTTCCTCATCACCCACCACTGCGGATAAAAATGTGGGAGCTTACTTCCTCATGTTTCTGTTACAGCAGCTCATATGAAGCAGTTACTCTTCAGTGAACCTGGGAAGCAAAACATTTCAGAGTTGGAGGGAGGTCATTTTTCTCACTTAGCCAAGGGGAGCAGCAGGGCTGTGTGAAGCAGAGTGGAGGGTTGAAAATTACCTGTCAAGCCACTGAAATCTATCAAGGGAGAGCACTTTTCCCAGTCCTTCAGCTACAACACATGGCCCTACAGACACAACGATAAAATGACTGCATTCTGATAAACAGAAGAAGATACTTTTGTGTGACTAGTTGCAAAGGCAATAAAATTTAGGACTTTTTCACTGTCTCTTAAAGCAGCAACAAGTACTTCTGGTGATGATGGTAGCTAACAATCACTAGCCTAAACGTTGAACTGTAACGTTACTCTGTTTAGCTTGGAGAATACACATTTATCTATAACAGTTTTTGTGGTGTAACGTTAACTGAGTTAAATAAACGAAATTTCATCAGCTGAATTTTGAACGAGCAGCACACCAAGACGCCTAACGTGTTAGCCACCGCATTATTGCAGTTATGCTAACGACACACCACACACTTTGACATTAACTTAAACACAGTAATGTTAACTTCAGCTAATGCTACAATAACGTTTCAAGGTTAGCATTACTCCTCTTGCGTGTAATATTTGCCAAATGTGGGCATGTATGCAATTAGCTACTGACACTAAAATGAGTTTAACACTTACCTCTAAAGTTTACCTCGAATAATGGAAGCTAACTTTGTTAGCTACGATTTAGCGCAGAAAAGCCGGGTGCAGCGTTCAGTCAGGTTGCCATAGCTCCACCCTCTCATCCAAGTATTTGTATGTCTGGTTCGAGAAATCCAAAATGGCTATGGCCATAAAACTTGAGGCAGTCCACAAACCCATTGGTGACATCACGGTGGCTATGTCCATTATTTCTACAGGCTATGTGAGAACCAAACAGTAAAGTTGCTATTAAACAAAGACAATGAGCTGAAAGATCAATCTACATTGTTTTGGTGTTAGTTTCCTTGGGTTGAAGATACACATTTACTGCTAGCTCACCTAGCACCACTGAGCAAGCTAAGGAGGATGCCATTCATGTTAACATTGAACGCTGTCACATGCACGAGCCTCTTGTCCATGGGTAGATGCACACTCCACTGATATGGTTGGCAGGTCAGGTGTGGTTCAGTAGTTGCAAATTGCAGTGTTAATAGACTTTTTCTGCAGTGAAATTGTAATCATATGATCACATGTAATGGAAAGTTTTATGGTAGATACTTCTTTTGAACAATACAAGCATACCTACATGTAAAAAAAAAAAAGAACCAAACAGTGATAAGCTACATGTCAGTCAGGTTCCCTTAAGGCCGGAAACAAGTATGTTAAGCAATGATAAAGTGAGCTTTCATGTCTTTTGCCCTCCTTTTTTTTACTGTCAGTGCCAAAGGGAAAGTCAGTGCTTGGTATGTCACAGAAAGTTTCTCTCTTCCTCTGGTCATGTATCCATGCACATAATGCATTGGCAGTCATTCCTCTTGGTTCAAACGATACCAAATCAGTTGACTGACAGGGTTTTACATGTTAGACTCATCTAATGTTCATGGCGCACAACGTCTTAAGAAAGCAATCAGTATTTTCTTGGATCTCAGAACAAAATGAGTATCATGACGCTGCTATTATCACTTGTCTGTAGTTAGACCACTGCAACAAATGACGAGGCTGATGTTTGCCTAAAAGGAGACTACCTACAAACTGACACCATTGCCAATAAATACCAGTTTTTACCAGGTTTACATAACAAGGACTTCTAGCATCAATTATGACTCAGAAAACAGAGGTAGAAAGACATTGTTACAGTGCTGAAAAAGGTTTGAGGGTTTGGGTCAGCAAATCATGTGACCTCACTGGACATCACTGTGCATCCCATCTCCTAATGACAGTCAACACTGTCTCAATGCCAATGGCTGAATCAAAATGTCCACCCTCCAGACTTGCAGACTTAGCCCTCACAGACTTCAGACATACGTACTGTGAAGTGTTCACTGTCATCCCATAAAGTCTGTGAGGATGAAAGACTGCAATGCTATAAAAACCAGTGATATTTCAAGTCTGTTTCATTGGTTACTGCAGAGATGTTAGAGTGACAAATAAAATCATGTGGGCTACATGATGATCTCTTTAGCCTGTGTCATTTTTGCACTGCACAGAATTGCAACAGAAATCAGAGCTTCTTTTTCCCAAACCTCAACACCATTGCTGAAGGTGGTCAGGGCTTTTCAAGACTGGGACAAAATGATATCAAAGCTGTAGGAGCCACTGTTGGGTGCTACATTAGGATCAGCCAATCAAAATCATTCATCATGCCAACTACAAACAATGTTACTCAACTGAAATGCAAGTGATATGAGCCACACCAGGACTGTTTTTGGACATATTTGTTGTATATCCTGGTCCAGCATGTGATACATATAAACATACATACCTCCATTCTCCACCAGGTGATGGAGGCCTCCATGAAAGTCCCATTACAATCATAACCCCTTCAGGCAGCCACTAAAGGAAAGAACTCAACAGCATTTCAACAGACTCCATTTTCTGACTCATACCGTGACTGAGCAGACCATTGGGTTGATGAGCTCAAGGTCAAGGGCAACCCTGTTATAGCTCTGGAGGTGGAAACAGGTTTTTGCTCTGAGGTCATCCTTGCTTTTACCTTACTGGACAATTTATGTGGCATGGTAGGAGATACCATCAAGGAGGACATTCAGGGAAACAAGTGGTGTCCAAAAAAGACACTGTCTGCCCAGGTGTCAGCACCATTTCAGCTGACGATCATGCTGAGAGACCATGATTATGCAAACTGTGTGATCAGATCTGTGCATTTATTTTTGTTATACACCTTTCATCTAATGTCACCGTAATGTGATGCCTAATGTGATGTGAACAAAAAAGGAATAAGGAATAAGTTCTGACATGGAATTTTTAATTATTATATATCAGAAAATTGAGGTTATTCCTTTTTCCGTTATACAAAACAAATAAACAATGGTGATCAAATTGAAGATCCGAGGACACCTCTGTGCCAAGACCATTTCACTGAGAATTTTTCTGGGAATTATCCACAATGTTGCATAATAAATCAAAATGTAATCCTACAGAAATGGTTCTTAAATTTTTTTTGATATGCATAATGAAACGTGTGCCACTAAGTCGTTTTAATATAATCCATTATTACCATACTCAAAAAGCCCTTAGCTGAGGAATGCATGCACCTGGAAAAAGATGATCACATTCCTAATGAATAGTTTATGAACTGTAGTGTCTGCTTATCCGTGCCTGCTGATAAAAAGATATAAATACCACTGATAGGCTAAACATAGGCTGAAAACATTCAAATACTTTTTTAAACAAGTACTGGTGTATGACGAAATAAACTGGGTCTTACATTAAAAGACATTACTTACGTTGCTTAGCCTGTGATTTTGGCATTACAGTGCTCAGCTTTTAAGGGTGGGCTGCAATGATAAAATACATTCTGATTACCTATATAGTCTATACTTTCTCTATCATGATGTGGTTGAATATTATTTCTGGCCTACATGATTCAAGTAGTATTTTATTACAGTAAGTTGTTAACATTCCTAATTTCTAGTTAGTTTCTTTTGTTTTCTTTGCCGGCAATAGTAAAAACTAAAATGTCACCATGGTACTGAAATGAATTCTGGGTAACTGAATCAGTCTAGTAAAGTCTGTACCCTGAACAGACTCTCTGGAAGTCTGCAGAAAGTTTACTTGAGGCCCTTTGTTGACCACGTGAATTATGGATTTGGGCAGCCCTCAGCACTCACAGACTTCCTGGGAACTTCCCCGCAAAGTTCGCAAGTCTCCAGGTGTGGTGAAGTATGGACATTTGGATTCAACCTATGTCAACCCAAGGCCTAAGCCCTGAACCTTCACAGACTTAAGTGACCTGGCAAGTGCGCTGGCGAACAGGCTGCAAGAGCTCTTTTTTTTCACCTTTTGGTAACTTAAATAAAAATAACTTTTTGTCATATTTACTGAAACAGTCACTATATCCGCACATTAGAACATGAGACAGATAATGAGGGGGAAAAAAATGTATTCGGAAGAAAACAACCAGTCAGAGCAGAGCAGTCTCACTACTGTCAATCACTACTCGGGAACTGCAGTCAAACTGTCAAACTAGGCAGTGCTGTTTAAATATGAATCAAGAACATTTTCATTTTACAGCTTAGTATGTCTTAACCGGAAAATGCTACAATCGGAATAAGGCCTAATTTAGGGTGTCCATTCACCTAAAAGCATCCAGATTGTGTGTGAATGTTCAGAATCCAAGACTGTGCTGATTTTTCATGTTTGATTTTGTTACTGCTGGTGGCAAATGTGTGATAAAACAAAAATATTCAACCTGATGAATCCAACTCATCAGATTTTCCACCAGTGAAAATCCCTGGTGTTTGCTTTTAAAACAGAAATGCAAATATCATCTTTCATGTTAGTTTTTTTGTGTAATTGCATTTTTCAATCTGTGTACCTTTCCACATATACTGTATAATTAAGAGGAGCAGTGGGAGCAATTATGGAAATTTTTCCATAAAGGGCCTATCCAAGAAAAATACTCTATCACCTGAAATAATATTTCATCATGATTGCAGTAATGAAAAAAGAAGAATTAATCAAAATGAGACACTGCATGTCACATCAAGGAACAACATTTTAAACCTGGCAAGGCTCAGATAAGTATGACTAATCGTGAATGTGCCGACAATTGCAAGGTACGCAGTGCGATAAACAAAACAAGATCTTAAACAAACAGGAGCTCTTTGATTTCTCAGTGGGTTTTGTTCAGCACACACAGGCCTCATATACTGGCACAGCATGATAAAAGAGGACTTTCTTATCTCTGTGATTAGCCAGAGTAGAAGATGAATAGTGTATAATCAGAAAATCAAAGGCATAATTTAAGTGGAGCCCCTGACAAGGCCTGGTGTTGCTGTCACAGAGGGAGTTCTCTGCTTTGGAAGAAAAACATCACTTCCATGGAAAAGCTGACTCATGATTTCACACCGAGTCTGCATGATAGCCATCCACTAATAGCCTGGACTGACATTATTACAGTGGGGATGTGATTGAACACAGCAGTAATATGGAATCAGTGGTGTGTTGGTGAGGAAGCCCCCTAGAGAAGAATGGGAATGTGTTTGTGCTCACATGTGCTGGAATGGAAAATGTGGGCATGCATTTGATGTGCTGACACTCAGACAGGTTACGCAAGTGTATTGTGCAAGTGAACATTCTTTCAACAACATACAGTACTATGGGTGTTGGTTTGGTACAGTCTGCTGCCCTCTATTGTCAACCTGCAGCCCACTGAGGCTACCACAAGGAAAGTCTGAGAGCTCTACCAAGCTGAGGGTCTCCATATTACACACATGACTTAAGACATGAAAATAAAATTGTATTGTAATTCTGAGGTTAAGACTGTGGCAAGGCTACGATACATATTACCTACATGTAGGTGTGTTTAATGACGTATATATGCATAGGCTAGCTGAATATACCAAAGTGGGAAAAAAAACTTAGTACATCCTCTTCGCAGCAGAAATTTTGAAATATAATGGAGGAAAAAGTTTTAAAACCAGCAAACAAAAACAAAAAAAACCCCTGCATCCCATTTGCTTTAGCTTGTTCCAGGATTCTAGTATAGGCGATTTCACACTGTGTGTTCTGCAAAGGCAACGGAGACCTACTTCCATCTACTTGCTGGTCAGTAAAAACATAAAGAATGTGCTTCGATAGTTATAGACATATGAGCATATCTAGTCCAAATGCACATCAAATATTCTCTGTCCTGCCCACACAAACAAAGGCTTGTGTTAGACCAGAACAACATCAGGACATTGCAGTATTTTAGCATGGTAGTGTTACATGCCAATAGGCTACAAGTGTCCTAAACCAGCTAGCGATTTTCATGCTAAGTTTGCACACACTGTCAAGATTTCATTGTAACAAGGATGGTAACACCCTCCTCATACTCAGATCTGACATCAACACCAAGTTGCTCACTGGTCGTCTTGCTAACTGCCATTTTTGGCTTCTTTAACAGTCGCTCCAATGGAACTGCCCCTTTTTAAGATGTCTTAAGCCTTTCAGAGTGGAAAAATTCCCCCTATTTAAATAAAGACTGCAGACTTAGGTGCTCCCAAGAAAAATTTTGAACATGGTGCCCTCATCTCCTCTGATCGCTGTAACTCAACACTCTCGCAATCCATCATCCATGAGGTGAGGGAGAGCCCATGCATCCTGCAGCTTCAAGCTACGGGTGAAGGGGAGCCAGGAGTGCCCATGACAGCTTGACGGCAGTTGTCACACTTGATAGTTTGTAATGTTAAAAATCTCCCATCATTTCTCAATATAATTAACTCTGTGTCCAGTGTTCCAAGGTGGACTGTTAAATTTTGATGTGAATGATGTTAAAATTGGCCTGCTCTGTGCTGCTGGAAAGGGACCCACTCAGGGTTAGCTGCAGGGGGACTCACGTGTCTGCATTATGGCGCAGCTTTAACCCAGTGAGGTCAAAATTCATCAATCAATGGAAAGGCATGGAAACTTAAATAGGGATGCATTGGCTTGTTTCTGGAACAATAAGGGACGCTACAGTGACTTTTGCAACTTGATTGTGACGTGATTTCGCTCAATTTCCCAATGGGAGCGGTGGGCAATCGGAGGTAAGTCTTCCTTGCCTTTGCCTACTTCCACCCTGGGAACGCACAGCATGAAAAAGCCTGTTCGGTGCTCACTGGTATGGGACACTTGGATGGAACAGTCACTGTTGTTATTGGCTTCGCATAGATTTGTCATCGTATCCTGCTGGAAAATGGACAATAATTAGCGTGTCCTCTCAGGTGTTGTATTTCCATTACTGCTAATCGGAGCAGATTACAGCAGAAAGTAGTGTTATCAGTCCTGTCCTGTTTAATATGATGGTAAATTATATGAAAGGCCTTTGGTAGAACTCTTTCTGCAGATGACAGAAGCAAGGCTATAATGTTAGATATTTGATGAAGCAGATTCAGAGCTTCTTGGATAAAGTGCAGGCATGGGCTGATAAGTAGGGTTTCAGGTTCTCAGTAGCAAAGACAAAATACGGGATTTTCAGCAGAAGAGGAAAATAGATGGGCAGAAGCTTAAGGTATATGGAGAACCCCTTAAAGAGTTTGTGTCTTTGAGTTTTTAGGTGTATTAGATGAAAGACTGACATGTACGTGGAGGGCATGTGGAGAAACTAGTAATTGTGAGAAGGTCTTAAATATTATGAAGTGCTTGACTGGATGTTCTGGGGGGCAGATAGGAGTCTATTGCTGATGATATATAAGGCTATGATAAGAACAATCATTGATTATGGGTGCTTGGCATGTGGTTAAATCTACATTGGCAAAGTTGGATGTTGTTCAGGCCAGGGCTCTGAGGTTGTGCACTGGGGCGTTCCGGACAATGCCGATCCTGGCGCTGCTGATGGAAACAGGGGGGGGACTCCACTGGAGCTGCAACGTGCAAATTAGCAATAAATTATTGGGTAAAGTTAAAAGGGTTTAACACAGCTCTTGCATCAACCTCTCTGCTAGCAGTGTTTTAAAACAGGGGGTAGCAGCAGTAACAGGGACAGCTATATAAGCTCTATAGGGAAGTACACAGAGGAGCTGGGATCTAATGGAAGAGCTAGACCACACATAATTTGGGAGATAGTGTTGACTTTTTGGTTGCCAGCAGGTAGGTAGGGAAAGTGTTTGATATACCGGTGCAAGATGGAGCGCTGCAGCATAATCAGTGAGAGACTGAGTCCTTGTGACAGCAAGAGTGGGATGTAAATAGCACAGGAAGAAAGCTACACAATATCCAACCATCAGTGAAATCTGGCAGTAGAGTGAACATGAAGGATGAGATCAAATTGACAAGGCTAACGCTGGGACATTGTGGACTAGCTAGTGGGTTGGTACCAGTAGGGAAGCAGAAAGACAAGTGTGAATTCTGTGGAGTCCTGGAGTCTGTACAACGTGTCTTGGTGCACTGCCGCTCTGTGCTGGGGAAAGGACGACTTATTCAAAGGCAACCTTGGAATTAAAACATTTTCCCTTAACACACTCCTTAGCAATGGGGTGTTTGAAAAAGAAAGAGCCACTGTAGTCGTACACTTCCTGAAGACCACAGATCTATGTCACAAGATATAGGTCTTACAGGGCAAAAGCAGCAATGACAATTTTACACCGGTGGAAGGCAGCAATGCACAGTGCTGAATTCAATAAGAAAACGAAGAAGAGCCCGATCGGGGTCTGAGCGAGTACATACCCATACCTGCTGCAGAGCCATTTATCCTGGGAATGCATGCCCATTGTAACCTTTCCATTAAATGCTAATGTTGGTGGGTGTTAGTGAGGTTTTTTTGGCCAGTGGGAAAGGACCTACAGTGTCAGCAGCTCTGTGCTAAGCTATGGAAGCATCAGACTGTGAACAAACATGATAACAACATGCTCCATTTAACAAATAACTACCTACTGTACGTACAGCTACTTAACTAACTAACTAACTAACTGATTAGCTATAGGATCATCCATGTGGGGGGTATACTGGTCACTCCAACAGACATACAGTCTGAAGCAGTGAAGCGGGGAGTTTCAGTTCATTGAGTGAATTGCCTCGCAGCCTGAAGCTTTTTGAAGTAAAACCTGTTGGACTTCTCCACAGTACACTGCTTACTCTTCACCATCTACCAGTAAGAAAATAATCTCTATTTAAGATCAAAGTCGGTATGCCAGGGTGCTCACGTCAGGGTCACTGATCTCTTTCATTTCATTGCCTTCACTCTGATGTGCTTTTATTGAGTTTTAGTGATGTTGCTCTTTGAAGGTTATCATGATAGTTTTGTATTAAATAAACCATATAAATACTTTTGCAGGTTTTATGGACTTTTTATTCTTGCCATCAGTGTGAAGCTAACAAAACTGACTGGCTATAGTTAATTCAAAATCAGGTAGCATATGTTCTGTATACTACAGTCAACCTTATGTTTGAAGATTATCAACATGTTCTAACTCCCAGTTTGTCAAATCCAGCAGCATTATCAGTGGCCCTATGCTTCAAATAATGATGCTCTAGGTACCTCTTTAGCGTTAGTTTTGGATTTCAAAATAAACTGAAAAAACTTTGAGTTTAGGTTTAGGAAAAGATCATGTTTGGGTTAAAATGACACTGACTTTTGTTATCACACTGGATACAAACAGCATTGTCCAGAGTCAAAGTCCTGTGTTTATTTAACCCATCCATCCTTCCCAAACTCCTCCCCACCATGAATACTTTCTTGTTTTACATACTACATCAGTTGCTCTAAGTGTCTGACATTACCACGGATGAGTTTACATTGGAGTTACTTAAAGCTGGAGCATCTCAGACGCTAAAGGGTTCCTTTTGCTGTATGTTGGTTGATTTATAGTTGTACATAGGCTCTACACAGACCCTATGCCCTAGCCTGTGCAAGTGGCCAGTGCCATTGTGAGCATTGATACTAAAGTTTGATTGATTCAACTAACCCACATAAAACATGCACAGAACATGGCTTAATAGCAACAATGTTTAAACAGTGGTACAAAATTCATCACCATTATAAGTCGCCGACAAAACAATCGTCTTATGCTTGACATATTTTCCCCACATATACAACATGTTAACACTATAAGCATAAGCCTATGACATTTCCCATTGCATAAATTAGCCTAGCAGCTAGCAGACGTCACTCATACAACGTATCTTCCTACAACGGTTCAAATGATATCTTAGGAAAATGCACACACATGCATGCAATTAGCAATTAGCATATGACAAATGCTGTTACGTACTTAATATGAAGTTATGTAGGTTAGGTTTAGACAAGTAAAGTTACGTTGGTTAGGTTTAGGAAAAGAAACATGGTGATGACACACCTTAAAATACTTCAAAGTAATCCTGGTTTCATACAGGACCCAGACAGTGGTCTCCAGGGGGAAAGTCCTGTGTTGTTTGAACCACCCGCTAACCCAACCCGCCTCTTTACAGGGACTTTGGTCTTTGTACTACTTCCTTCTTTACTCTTGTCAGCATATTGGTCACATGATCACAGCCTTCACGATTACATCAGATAAACATAAATTACTGACTCATGATTACGTGGGTTATATTAAAATTGGGGTACATTACTTTTCATAGGTACACGTACGGATAGTGCATGAGAAAAGCGTGACTCATATGAAGCCAGGATAAATCACTCAAAAAACACTTTCCACTTAAGGAAATGGTTTTTAGTTTTAGCAAAAATAAACAGGAGGTCTGCCTCTCTGCAATGTGTAGTTACATTTTCAGGGAGGTGCACATCAGGTCAAGGTGTAGGGTACTCACCTTTGCAGAGGCTATGTCGTAGGTATGGTGTAGATTTAACACTGAAGTATAACTCTGGCCTGGGAACAAGAATGAGTTGAGACTGATAAATATTTCTAATCCTGACACCAGAGGCTGATAGATTAAATGCGATTTAGTTGTTTTTTTGACACCCTGTTGTCTTCAAGACTAAAAGACAATAAAAAATAAAATGCTGTTTGACACATTTAACACAGATAGATAAGACATTTGCTACTGTAACTACACATTCAGTTTGGACTCTATGGAGATCTTATATCAGAAGTATTAAGATCTTTCACATAAGAGAAAGCTAACGATGCCACAATGTAAAAATACTCCATTACAATTAATTTTAATTCTACAATTGTTATTGTATTACTGACACATTTACATGTAAGCTGTAGTGGTCAAGGGGAAGAGACCTTTTCACAGCTGACATTTTAAGTTGTCATAGCAGGAAACACACATGTGAACCAAATTTGTTCCATCAAGTCATGACGTAGAATCATCATGTACAATAACAGGAGGACCCTGGAAGTAGCTCACTTAAATGGAATGCAGTCATTTTTATTGTTGTCAGTTACACCTGCCTTTCCCTGTTTGCTGTGAAGAAGGTTTATTAATTTAAACTCATCAGTATATTGTAAGGTAGTTGAATCTAGAAAAATGTATCACAGGCTATAGGCTAAAGTTGGTCCTTATTATGTGTTCATGTAAAATAGTTTGGAACATTTTTGGAAATACACAAATTCGCTTTTGAGTTAGCTAAGAGGAGAAGAGGCATTGATTTTGGTCTTAAGTAGATGTACTTATTATTTTTACATTCTAACATGTACTTGTTGTTAATTTCCACCATGCCACAAGTAGCAGATCTCAACCTTCAACAACCAATGGTCTTCAAGCTTTTTTAAAATTCAGGTTGGTTACATGGTGTTTAGAATGTCGGGTGGTGAATGTGTCGATCTTACAAACAGTGAAGACCTGTGACATCATCAGTCTATTTCATGCAGCTGAACACTCAGCTGGCACACCTGTATTAGCTGACACCTACCTGCTCCTGATGATGGGTTTTTAGTAACACCAAAACCTTGAAACTGCAAATTTGTCTCTGTCATTTTAGAGAAACTCTGCTCTACATTCTAGATATCAGTGGATTTTCTGATTTGCAGAATAAGCTTAAACATACTGAATAAATATCCCCAAGTTACAAGTGTTTGTACTTCCCTGTGAAAACTGTGCAGCAAAACTAGATGTGGTGAAAACCTGTAATCCTGCATTTAGGCGTTAGCGGAATAATGTGACTAGAGGTCTGGTTGTTCTCATGTTACAGTGGGACCTAATCACATATATTTAGTTGTCTTGATAACCCTTTGAAGTTGAGACAGATAAGCAGAGATCACACCCTAATGTGTGGGATGCCACCTCAATAGCCGGATGTGTTCAGCAGAGAGGAAAGAGGCCACCCAGTGCAGACCAGTGTCACTGCTGTACTGGTTGAGCAGTTTCCTAAACAAAGTGTCCAATCACATAAAACACAGTGGACCATAAGGAATATTTTTTGTTTGCTCTTGAGATAAATAAAATAGTGGATGTACGTAACCTCATCATGTTCCACTCCTGCTGGTATTTCAGATGTATTGTAGTGGACACACTGTCACTGAGTCACTGGAGATATTAAAATGTAGGTAAGACCTTAACAGCTATGATTTTAGGTATTTCAGTCAGTACTGTGTACAAAGTTATCAGCTAGCTGGTACTACATTGGAGCATTTTACTGCTAAAAAGTTTGATAACTTTCTTCAGGACTTGGTGGAGACCAAAATAGAGCTAATAGGAGAGTGGATATTGTTCCTACATTCATCAGATGGACAGAAACACAAATCTACTGGAAGGCCAGTGTTGCTCCGCGTCTGCTGGGTGTGTAAATAGGTAGTTATTTGCTAACACATTAGCCATATCAACTTTCTGAGGTGATACTGTGTCACTGCAAATGAGTGACCAGTTGGAGGCCTTTGGGCATCAGATATGAATGAGATGAATGATATAAGTGTATGGATTCAATGAATATTGAAAAGTCAATGAAAAGTCTTGTGTCTTCTAGTGGCTTTTTTATACCTTGACGAAAGTACAGTTCAGGTGCCATACTTACCACTGGAACACCTACAGATGAGTTATAAATTAAAGGGTAACCTGGAAAAATTAATGGAGGAAAATAACTACTAAAGGGTATGAGGGGTCAAGAGTTTGGTGAGTATGACAGAGATGTGAATCATATTATTGTCTTCACACTCATCAGATATCAACCCATCTGAACACCTATAGGAGATTTCAATTTCTGTCCATTAATTTGTCACCCAGTAGCTTCAGCCTAATCTGTAACAATTATTAACTTCTAAACCCTCGTATCAGTCGAACTCTGGTGTTTATTTTTATGGTGATTTGTGAGAGATTCACCCACCCTACTTTCCATCTGAAAGGCTATCTGTTGGGAGGTCGCAAAGCACACACACTTTCCGGGTGGGAATGTTGGAGGGTGTAACACACAATAAATGTAGCAGTGGAATAGGTGATAAAAAACAGTTAAGATAAGGACTGCTCAGACTTACGGTGGGGCAAAATGTCTATATTTAAATGTTGCTATACTGAGAGTAATATAAATGAGTATTCATAGACTTTAAAACTTACCTTGCCTTTAATAGAGGGGTGTATTGGGTGGTGTGAGGCCTTGGTCTGCCCGTACTTTCACCAGTAGATGGGGATGTAGACTCACTGTTCAGGATTCATGAAAAAAGAAAGAAGCACAGAGCAACACAACTAAACAGTGCCAATGTGCAGTTGCCACCTGCAGGGCTTTCCCAGTCTGTATTCTGATGCTTTGTGACTTCTTTTCCATCACACATCATAATTTATGGCCTGAGGTGAAGCTTGATGTGGTGCACCACAAACTTTGATCAGCTCAGGTTAAAACAATACTTTTCTGGAACCTGCTCCAATGAATCACAGATTGGCACTAAAGGAAGACCAGGAGACCTGAAAGAAAGATGTCTCTCTATGCTGAGGCCAAGCCACGTCCGTCTGAGGTTAATAAGGTGTCTCTTGATAACATTGATAAGACACTTCCATTGGGCTGAGTGGAGATTGAGTGATCTGCTCTGTCCACTGGAGCACAGAGTGGAGAGCACTGCAGAGACAACCTCAGGAATCACAAGCTGATCAAAGCCATCTGACTTCATGGTACGGCTCAGTAGGAGACATGTTCAGTTACCAGCAAGTCTCTACAGCTGCAACAGGTTCACAGCTAACAATGCCCCTCTGTGCAGCACACTGCACTACAAGGACATGGATGTACAGTGTTTCTAATTAAAGGAGTACAGGCAGAGAGGGACCAAGGGGCACATAGGAACACTGAGCACAGTTTTTAATTTCACATTTCGCACTATCATCAGACCAACTTTTCACTCTTGGTAGTCTCTCTCTTCCTCTTTTAGCTATTTTTAGCCTCGTTGCCCAAGATTCAATCCGCTCTATTTCACTCCCAATCTCTCCATGTGAGGCAGATGACATGATGTTACCGTCAAAGCACAGTTAAGCTAATCTGCCAAAATTAAATCCTATCACGTTTGCTCAGCTTTCCTCCTTCTGCTGCTCATACCTTCCCCTCCTCTCATTACTTCCCCCACAGGCTGTGTTGCTTTTTATACTACACCACCTGACTTTCTGGCAGTACATTTTAGAGTTTTTTTCCACATTAATTTAGCACTTTAATTTCAGATAATATCCAAGATTGATTATTATCAGCCCTAACCTGAGCTGTTTTGCCCTAACCTTAACCACCTCCGAACGTGTCGATGTGATACAGACTAGCCAACCACAGCACGTAATGTGATTCACAATAACGCCTTGTAGGATGGTAGTAAATAGCCAAATAGTAGGCATTGGTGTATATAGCCACATAGCTGCAGTATGGCAATTGTCACCCAGTGCAAAGAGACACTACTCTGAAAAAAAATTGAAGTGAGGAATCTAGGAATCTGATGGATATGTTTCAACCAAAAATCTAAATCCAAAAATTATTCCACTCACTTTTTTTTTTTTTTTTTTTTTTTTTTACAAATGTGTTTTACAAACTCATGTCAGTCATGGAATCAAACATTTTATTTATTTGTTTATTCATGTATTTAATCGTTTGACAACTCAATAAACTTGTGAATCTTACTCTTCTTTTGGTTTTTATGTTATGTATCATTGGGTTGAGCAAGATTATAAAACCACGATACCCACAAGTCCTTGCGTTTCCGGGAGAAAGCGGATGTGGTGTCGGATTGGTTAGCGAACACCTTTCAAAACCAGTGCGCGGGGCGAGCTGTAGTTTCCATGAAGATTTGAATCTTTAAACTCACAACTTTAGCAGCAACCTACCGCTGCTTCATTATGGACAATATGTCTGCTTTTTATCCGCTGTGAATGAAAGTGTCGCTACAACGGAAGTAAGTTACTCTCTTGGTGAAGTTAGCAAACGTTAACGTTAGTTTAACAGCGGCGTGTTGTGGTAAACGTTACGTGTGATGCTAACGTTAGCCTAGCTAAGCTCCTTCATGGAGGTTTTAAATTAACATACTTTACCCCTAAATATCGTGTTTTCAACAGCTGCCGACATGAAGTGTTTGAAAGTGGACGAATACATCAAGCGGACTGCCTCTGTGAAAGAGACGAAGCTTCTACTTGAAGAACTACAGGTAAACATAATCACAACTGTCAAGATGAATCACTTGTTTTCCTCGTAACGTTACAAGTTATTCCACTAACGTTAGTCTTTAAGAAGCTGTAGCTATGAGACAAGATTAAACCACGATTGAATACCTCCATATGAGCCTAGATCCATGTGCTGTATTAGACTGAGGCATGTTTTTGTGTACAAAAATGCAAAACACATTACAATTCACCATAAATCTGACTTTTAAAAGAGGATCTAAACCTGCCTTAATATATCTTTTGCAGGATTATGTGAAGAGTCTGCCAGGCCTTCAGGGTCGCACACTGTGTGACAGGATCATCAGAGCCTGTAACCATCAACTTGGAGCTGGATCCCCAAATTTTGACCATGTCAGTCAGTTGGTACAGCTGGTGGAGCTTTCCCTTCAGGGCTATGATATTTCCGCAGCACTTGTTGCTCAGAGCAGTCCTCTCTACATGGAAAAGATCATTTTCCATATTGCCAAGAAGCTGAGCTCCCTCGAAGCTCATAGTCTGTGTAGTCATGTAGCTGGGTTGCTTTACAGCAGGCTCACCCCAGCCCAACAGGTATGTGTCACTTCCTATTTTTAGATCATTAACATGTGTTGTATACTCCACATCTGTACTGCATGATTGCTTTTTCAGTGTCGGCATTAACCAGGTTACTGCTGTTGTATGGTCCATAGGGTGAGGACTACTATGTTCTTGTGCGGAGCTGCTTCTCAGTGCTCTGGAACGGACTATCTGCTACCAAAGACAGGAAAATCCTGAACCCCTGCGATAGACTCCACTGCCAGATGCAAGCTCTGAGTTTCCTCCTGTTGATGGACACAGAAAATGCAACCACCTCATTCTCCAAAGCTCCTATATATGCAGAGGATGCCATCACTGAATTTGAGAGTAGCTGTGAAGCGGTAAACAAGGATGATGCTTCTTTTCTTCTCCAGGAAATGCACACACTTTTCAGCAGATGCTGGACAGGTGGTCAAGGCTGTGAGGGGGACGGGTCCAAGCAGTCAACTGAGAAGTCAAGTTTATACACGCTTTCTGAAATAGCGCTTGTTGCAGTGAAGGTGCTCTGTAGGGCTGGCCACTATGATCTGGCCTCCACCTTCTTGAATGAAATTGAGAGCAAGTTCAGAGACTGTGCTGACTGTCAGTGTACTGCTGTGGTGCTCGGCAAATGGGCAGTCAAGGTTCATTCTGCGATGAAGGCTGGCGGGGAGACTGGCCAGGCTTTGACAGAGTGTGCCAGGGCCTTGAGGTCTCTTTCAGCTGACCTGGGGGACAGAGAAGCTCATGCAGTCCTAGAAGGTTGTGGACTGGTGGTGTGGGCTGTCGAAAGTGGCCACAACAAGGGATTAAGCGGACCAGTGCTCCTGGCTTGGTTTTCTTTCCTTGAGGAGCACCAGGAACGGATATTAAAGATGCAAAAGAAGGTGAGGGTAGTTTACTAACCAGGAAATGAGCTCTTTTTAGAATACTGTTGGATTTGTTTCTTAGTTACTCTCAAAAACGCATTCAGAGAATACATTTACTTTCTTGAAATTGCTAACCAGTGCTTTGCTTTCTTTACAGAATTCGACATGCCAGGCTGAGGGCAGCAAACTGCAACAGGCCCTCTGCTTCAGCATTTACCAAGGCTTCGCTTTTGCTTATGAGAGCATGCTCGCATCACAGGTAAAGCTCTTTCATTAATGCTCTATTTCATGATGACAACAGTAATGATAGTAATTTAAGTTTAAGTACTGATTGTGATTTGTTGTTCACAGCTGGAGAACAGTGACACACTGGACAGAGTGCTGCTGTACTGCCAAGCCACGGCTGGACTGATGATGACTGAACTGCGTAAATTGTCAAGTGAAAGCCTTCTCGTCAAAGCTGGTGATTATATTCTTACATTATTAATGTTGTCAGGTCAATTTAGTTGTTCTGAAATTATTACTGATATTGCAATCCATATATACTTAATGATTTATTATTTTACCTGCTTCCTACACAGTAGAGAAAAGTATTGAATCTGATTGTATTAATTTCCAGGTCTGGCTATGTAGGGAGAGTATGGAAAAATGTTTGTGTTATCAGACTATTGCCCCTATTCTGTTTTCTACAATATACAATTCAAAAAAACGAAAATGTGGCAGTAGGCTATCTTTAAATTGCAAATATCCATAGCATCACAAATGACCAAATATTAAGCTTGTTTTAACATTTATGAGTTATTAATTGATGTAGTTATCAGGTAACTAAACAGACTATCTTTTATGTGAAAAGAAACTTTATGGCTGCTTTTACTGTCATTTCCATGGACAAAGTGAATAAACAAGGCTGCACAGATGCAGTGAAATTTGATTGTTTAACTTCTTTCAGCTGATTTTCGACTGTTATTTATAAAAGAGACTAAAAAGTATGGAGGAAGCAATAATAAAAAAAAAATTCAATATGAAAAGCTACAGTATCTGGGTAAAATCTTCTGGCAAGTATTTGGCAACATAAGAGCACTCATCTTCAGAGTGTCACACAAATGTTAACGGTTGGATTTAAAGAACATTTATTTATATATTAAACATGTAGCTATTTGTACTTAGATGTCAAATGTGGTCTGGAAATTTAAATCTGGAAAAGTATGGAATTTTGAAATGGAAAATGTGTAGGAAACCTGTGTTATATTGTTATGACATCTTGTTGATTTTATGTGTTTCCTGCAGTGATTGCTGTGAGCAACTTAGCGTGTGGATTTTACAATCGGCGTCTCTATGACCAGGCCTTCACACTGGTTGAGATCCTCTGCAGGGATCTGTGCAAGAATTGCCCCGCCTCGCTGTCAGTTGATAGGGTAAGCTCTTTAAGTATGTTTTTGTTTGATTGTGCACCACATTGTCTGTCTTACACACTATATGTCATGAGTGCCTCCTGGTTTTAAATAGGTTATGTTTAGATAGAAGTAAACCCAAATGATCTTGGGGAAAATTAGTAAATATATATGTATGTTAATTTTTATAGTTATCTTTATTATTAACATGGCTTTCGACCCTCCAGTTGAGCCGACCCTTCATGCTGGCCGTGCAGACGTCTCGGCGGGCTGGACAACTGGAGCGAGCGCTGGACTGGGTGATCCTGTGGCTGAAGGCTCTGGACGACAGCATCACCACTCATATGGCTGAACCAGTCTCTCTGTGGGTGAAAACAAAGACTGACGCTGCCCGTAACTCAGAAGAAGACATCCATCTCAGGTACAGACAAATTGTAATGACAGAACTTTTTTGTTGTTTGTCAAACCCCAGAGAAGGTAATTAATGGAAAGGAAACTTACATCTGTCCCATCCTGCAACAGGACATTGCGTGATGGTTTCGGTCCTGACGTCCCAGATGAGCAAGTAATGCTTTGCCTTTTGGAGGAAGAGCTGCGTGCCTATAAGGAGGTGGCAGGAGACACGGCCCAGGAGCGTTACAACACACTCTGTGATCTGCTGGACATCTGCCATGAGGAGAGCTCCCACACCCATCTACGTGCTGTCTACCTCTGTGAAATGGCCCAAGTCGTGTGTTACCAGGATTTCAGTGAACAGACAGACTGGTAGGAGCTTTTGCTGACATCATTTCTAATTAGTGGTGCTCCTTGATAATTAAACTGTTTTGTGTGCGACTTAATTGTGTGCATGGAAAAGTTGGGGGCCAACAATTTAAATTACTAGTCTGGAGCCCTGCTAGGCTAACATAGGCAGCATCCAACTGTCTCAGTATTCATTATGTTCATTTTTAACTGTGCAGTGCTGCAGTTGATTTTACCCATGAAGCTTTGCGGCTACTTGAGGAAGAACCAGAGACTCCAGAGAACGCTGACAGGCTGAAGGATGACAAGGCCCATGTTTTACTTTGGCTCTACATCTGCACTCTTGAGAAGAATCTTCAAGAGGTGAGCTCCATTGGATCTGTCAGGATATCATGTGCATGTTGTCATGTTTTAATTCAAGTGTCAGTGTTAACAAGTATTGACCCACGTCAATAACATCTGCTGTCACTTAATTACAGAGCCTATTGTGTAATTGCAGTCAGCTTCTCTTTCCAGTACAGATGTATTTCCATTTCCTCAAGAATTCTCCTAAAAAGCTTTCCCACTGAGGTCAAGACGGAGTGTTTAGGAAAAGATGTTGGGATTTTTTTTTTAATTGTTTTTTTGGACTACTCGACCGCAGCTTTAGTTTGATACACTCACCGCGTGTCCTGAGATTTTAATGATGCTTGTGTTTTTGGTCAGGCCATTGAAAGAGACAACAAACGGCGAGAGTTGCGTGAGCAAACCCGCTGTGCAGTCAATCCCATAGGAACCAATGACTTTGATTACGAAGACAAACAGAAGACACAAGACAGCATCCAGGTCTATGAAGGCCTGCATTTCAGTCTGGCTGCAGAGAACAGTAAGAACTGTTTTTTCATATCTTCAATCATCCCACTGTGGATGATATGATATCATAATCTGCATCTCCACCAAGTTCTATCGTGGGTCTAATCAAACATAGATAATTGTTCATCACTTCCTGTTTCTTTGAGAGATTAATAAACATAATTTTTTATTTCCTTGAAGAGTTGTGCAAGCCTTTGGAAAGAGCACTGGATGAGTGGTCCGCTCTTCTGCAGAGTCGAGGCCTGCCATCTGTCCGAAACCCCAAACAGACCTGCAGCTCCATCACTGTGGCTGCAGCTCTCTTCAAACTCATGGGAAAGGTAACGACACAGAATGTTGTCAAAATCATTCTGTAGGCTCTCTTCTGGTTGATTTTAGTTTCTCTTTTCAACACCAAATTGGTTTTTAGCCCCTCACACAATTCATGAAGCATTATAGGAATTAGAGATACACATCAGAAGTTGTACTGTACGAAAGACTTAGGTGTGTAAGGGGTGTTTTATGGTGTATTCTGGTGTCAAGCTGTTATAACTAGTGTTCACATGATTAGTAATTACAGCTTCTGTGTATTTATTATATCTCTCTTATGTAGCCTCTAAAGGCTTTGGAAGCTTACCAACTTGCGACTGGACTCTCACGTCATCTTGCTGATGCCCACGGATGTGCCAGCTCCCTCTGTCAATCAGCCAGCCTCCTCCTGGATCTGGGCACCCCTGACCTGGCTTTGGTAATGCAGTTTTGAAATAATATCTTGTATCATACATACTATATCTCATTTTATATACAGTATCTCACTTTGTTTATGGTGCTTTTTTAAGGCCCAGTTGGAGCAGGCAGAGAAGTTTCTTACCTCTGTAACCTCCGCTGCTGATGGACCATCTTCTCTGTCTATGCTGACTATTCTGTTGAAAGCTCAGTACTGCTACAGCACAGGACAGGTAGCTAACATTGTCTGCATGCAGAATTTCTCATATTACTGCATTGTTATTGTTTTTCTTGCTGGCATAGGTGTTTTTTGGTTTGATTTATAAATTGCCCCTTTACTGTTTGACCGTATGTCAGATGGATCGTGGAGTGCCTTATCTGTGTGAGGTGGTCAAAGAAGTGACCGAGCAGCGGCAGTCAAAGAGCTGGTACCTGCTGCGTGCTCGGATGCTCCAAACCTGCAGCTCCTATCTGAGTTTGGACACAGCTGCACTGCCACAAACCCAGCGGAGCCAGATCACACAGCATGGTTTGTGAAAGCATTTTCTACAGTTTATATGGTTTTCTGATTTAATATTGCATTTTAAGGATGTAGAGCAGAGGTTTGCAGCTTTAACTAAGTAAGCACCTACGATTGTGCCTCAGGTATAAATAGCCCGGACGCTGCCTTGTATGAAAGTCTGAAGCTTCTCTGCAGCCTGCTGGTCACTTTAGTGGGGAAGGGCCTTTATGGATCTAACGGCAGCAGCTCAGACATGCGCTTCATAGACCAAGGTATGTTCTTCCCACACATGGACTAACAATACATGGAAAACTCCTAATATCTTATTGATGTTTCTCTCAGTGCTGTCTGACATATTGATTCTTTCCCTCTCTCCCTTTATCTATGAGCAGGAGATAACTTGGTGCTGAAGTGGCAGCTGCTCTCAGAGCTGTTAAACTGCTCTGTGAAGATGGTGGCTGTGAGGAGCAGCTGTGGTGCCATCAATGATGCCAGGCTCCAGTGTCTCGAAGCTCTCAAACTGGGCATTAAGCTGCAAGCACTCAGCCAGTATGTATATATGCATTGTAGTGGGTTAAAATTTAAATAATGAAACAGGGTCCAAAAGATAGCTTGTGTCCTGATATTAATAGCTTATACTGTACATTATTAAAGGAGCACTCCACCCATGAAATGACCATTTGTAAATCAAGTTAGACATGAGGTGTTAACTTAAATTTGTGAAGAAAACTTTGCTTTTTGCACATGCCTGCCTGGAAAATGACAATAAATATTGATTTATTGATTCATTTGGGACCACCTACAACAAAAGCAAAATTCCGTTCACAAACTTACAGACTTGGATTGTACTGCACGAGTTGTCAGAGAGTTTGTAAATGGATGTGTTGATGTAGTTTTGCTGTTGTTAAAACTGAACCCCAATAAATCAATATATTCGCCATTTTCCGTGGAGACATGCAAGCAACACGTTTTCTTCACAACTTTAAGGTCATTGTGTCACTTTGTGGGTCAAGTTTTCCTTTGAATATTGTTTTCTGTAATGTATGATGCTGAACCCACTGGCCGGTCACGGCCTGTTCCTTCTGAGTTTTTTTGTTGTGCTGTAATGCTTGATATAGTGTTTAAACATATTTATTGGACCTGAAGATTTTACCTGGGCCACTTTAACCTGGTAAAATACACTATATACAGAATAGTTCTCTCGCTGGTTAAAAAAACCCCTAAATTTTATATGCCAACAGCGAACAGTCCGCTGCAATCCAATTGAACAGCCCTGTCATAAATTATCATTAGGTGCTGAATTAACTTTAATAGGATGTACTTACTTTGTACTTGTGTTGCTGAACTGCTTTATATTGAAAGTTAACAATTTTGGATGTGACTGCTGTCTGTGAATATCTGCACAGATCCATATTGCACAAATGATGGATCTGCACAGTCACAGATAACATTGAACATTATATATTTATATATTAAACATCTAGCTATTAATACTCAGATGTCAAGTGTGGTCTGAAAATCACACTAAAATTTTAGGCAGAATGGCGACAGGCATAAGAGTGATATTTGGAAGTATTTCTCCAAAATACACAAAGTGAATGTGCAGTGCAAGTTATGTAACGTAAAATTTGCTCATCATAGTTAATGTATACAGTCTGTGCAGCGCACAAAGGAATGCTAACCCAAACCCCTACTAACATTTTCGCTTGGTTCATCTCGGACCCTTTTCTATATATTGTTTACGCAGATTGCTTCTTAGCGAGTATTTTAATACAGAAATTACTTAAAATGCTCATCCCTACTTTAGAATAGGCCTAGAACACAGCACAATATAAATATGCAGCACAATACATAATAGCATATGTGGTCACATTACAAACTTAATTTTTTTGATGGACATGGCTCTTGTCTTTACTCTTTTGTTTGTTTGTTTGTTTTAGATGTGCTGAGCTGCTGGTGATGAAAGCTGAGTTGGAGCTGATGCAGGGGGAGAGAGAGGAATGTGGAATTGATTTGGATAAAGTCAGAAACCTCCTGGACCTCTGTACAGGTCTGTAAAACACAAAGCTCCACCAGTTCATTCAAGGCTGGACATTGGTTCAATATTCGTGTCAACCTTTAGTAAAATCGTGCTGTAATTTTAACACATGGTGTTTTTGTATTTTAAAGATTGTTATGTCCATGTTAATAATTTCATTTAAATTGCACTTAAAATACGCTTCTGCAGTTTCTGTTTTTTTATATATATATATATATATATATATATATACATACATACATACATATACAGTACAGGCCAAAAGTTTGGACACACCTTCTCATTTAATGTGTTTTCTTTATTTTCATGACTATTTACATTGTAGATTCTCACTGAAGGCATCAAAACTATGAATGAACACATGTGGAGTTATGTACTTAACAAAAAAAGGTGAAATAACTGAAAACATGTTTTATATTCTAGTTTCTTCAAAATAGCCACCCTTTGCTCTGATTACTGCTTTGCACACTCTTGGCATTCTCTCGATGAGCTTCAAGAGGTAGTCACCTGAAATGGTTTTCCAACAGTCTTGAAGGAGTTCCCAGAGGTGTTTAGCGCTTGTTGGCCCCTTTGCCTTCACTCTGCGGTCCAGCTCACCCCAAACCATCTGGATTGGGTTCAGGTCCGGTGACTGTGGAGGCCAGGTCATCTGCCGCAGCACTCCATCACTCTCCTTCTTGGTCAAATAGCCCTTACACAGCCTGGAGGTGTGTTTGGGGTCATTGTCCTGTTGAAAAATAAATGATCGTCCAACTAAACGCAAACCGGATGGGATGGCATGTCGCTGCAGGATGCTGTGGTAGCCATGCTGGTTCAGTGTGCCTTCAATTTTGAATAAATCCCCAACAGTGTCACCAGCAAAACACCCCCACACCATCACACCTCCTCCTCCATGCTTCACAGTGGGAACCAGGCATGTGGAATCCATCCGTTCACCTTTTCTGCGTCTCACAAAGACACGGCGGTTGGAACCAAAGATCTCAAATTTGGACTCATCAGACCAAAGCACAGATTTCCACTGGTCTAATGTCCATTCCTTGTGTTTCTTGGCCCAAACAAATCTCTTCTGCTTGTTGCCTCTCCTTAGCAGTGGTTTCCTAGCAGCTATTTGACCATGAAGGCCTGATTCGCGCAGTCTTCTCTTAACAGTTGTTCTAGAGATGGGTCTGCTGCTAGAACTCTGTGTGGCATTCATCTGGTCTCTGATCTGAGCTGCTGTTAACTTGCGATTTCTGAGGC